>NW_009733332.1:61475-77074 GCF_000703405.1 Apaloderma vittatum | reverse complement strand
CAAAATGTTTGATTTTTAGAATTGGATCAGACTAAAATTAAAATGTTTTCTTTCTCTAGAGTCTTCTTTGTTTTGCAAATAGAGAATCATTATTGCTTTGCTGCGTTCTGAATGGTGAATTTTGGAGCTAGTGGGGAAGGCACATAATCAATAGAAATATATGGGCCGTTTTTTATTTATGGTAGTTAAAAACCTCAACAGCTTATAGACTTACGTACACATGTTTAAGACAGAAGATTAATGTAATTTCAAACCATCTTGGAATATAAGATTGTATTAAGAGAATAAGCTTTTATGCATTTTTGTGTAAGCAATACTTGAGGCGGAATATCATTTAAAATACTATTTTTGCAGAATTTCTCAAATTATCTTTGGATTTTGGGAGGTATAATTATATCAGATGCTGTACAAATTTGCTTTCATCTGTGAGAAAAGTGATACTTGTGTTGTACAAAACCATATTTTTTTTTTCCTAATCTGATACAAAATGGATTAACAGATCTGGATAAAGAAGGCAGTTGAACATGTTTTATAAAGAGTATTCTTCATTTACTGTGACATCTGTATTGCAGGATTTGAAAGTACAGATGCATTTAGTCTTCTTGGCAATACCTACTGCAAACTGAAATACACTTTAAATTCCAAAAGGAAAACCAAAATCTAGTAGTCAATATCATTTAAAGTGAACAAATAAAAAATTGGTGTTTAATGAATTGTTAATATCACAGGCTTTTTTTCTTTTAATTGGACATTAAAAACTCTTGTCATTTGAAATTCTTCCAGAAAAGAAATATTTTCAGAAAAAATCTAAAAATAGGAGACTAGCTGATCACAGATTAATGCAGAGTCATGTCCCTGCAGGCCTTGCCTGACTAGGGTATCTGTCAAGAAAACCAAATTTTGTTTGTTGTTGTTTGCCGCTGCAAGACTTGAAGTGGAGGAAACAGCAGTGGCCTTACTCCGTATGCATGAAGAGATTTCCTTTCTTAAGACTGTGAGGATAAAGGCCTCAAATTTGGATCCTATGTACTCTTTTTACATTAATGTGTCAACTCTGCAACAAGTGAGCTATGCCATGCCAACACCTAAGTGGCCCTCATGCATGATAGGTAAGTAGGTAGATGGGGGTCAGGGAATGGGGCAACTTACTGTCTCTATGGATAAAATATGCCCTCCAGAGTTACCACAGAAGCCTTTACTGTGAAAGACCAAGACACATGGGAAGATTAGGCTGGAACAAAGCACAGTATGACTTAAGGCCTGCAGGATACAGCATACCTTTTCATCTTTCTCCTCTTGTGACTATCCACTTCTTCCTTTCCCCAGGAAATGACATGCAGGAAATTAAAGTTTTAGGGCAAGAGCATTCTGTGGAAGCTATGAGAAGACGTCCTTATCTCTACTTTGGAGAAGATGACTGGAGAAGTTACCTGAGAGAGGTGTGATAGGGGGCTTATTTTTTTGTTTGTTTGTTTGTTTGTTTGTTTTGTTTTGTTTTTTTAAAAAAGAAAAACAGCACAAAAAGCAAACTATTATTGTTTTCTTTCCCCCCCTACTTCTCACTGCTTTCCTCAGATGTTCACTATCAGAAATGAGGAGAGCAGCCAGTGGGAGTCAGTGCTTGGGACTGGGGCTGACTTCTGCCGGGGTCACTAGTTACAGAAGCTTTTTAGTGAGCTAGTCATAAGGCTTTTTTCTCTCTTAAGAACCTGAGATTTTTTGCATCAGTATAGCATGAAAGACTTCTTACAGGCATTGGGGGGAAGGGCCAAATTTGAGAGTTGAAAATATTTTAAAGCTAGCACGTGAAAAACAAGACTTTAGATAAACTTCATGACATTGATGCAAATGTGCTACTTGAGATCGATATAGCTTCATTTAATCTTTCTTGTTCCAACTTAAATAGCTTCATTACCTGATTTGAACATTTGTTTCAAATGCAACTAAAACACTATGTAGGTGCAGTTAACTCTATAATGTTGCAAGACATGCCTTTGCAATGTAAAATGTAGTACTATCCAAAATAGTCACAGTATCAATGCCACTGTGCTTTATTTCAATTAAGAGCCTTACAGAAAATGTTTAATGCAGTGTGTATCAGCATAAGAAGTAGAGTTGACTGATGAATATCAATGTCAAAACAGAAGATGTCTTTGGAAATAAAGATCCAGTGCTATGATGTCTTAGAAAATCTATCCTATCCAGAGCTGTAGACTAACTATCCTACACGTGTAGCTATGTGCTTACCAAATTGAAACACAGGCAGCTACACTAGTAAAACTTGGTTAAGATGTCTGCACAGCAGGAGCAGGTAGCTTTTAGGTCTTGCTGCTGTGTCATGGTAAAGTTCATTGCTGAAATACACATCTCTTTCTCTTGCAGGGATTTTCTTGCCACGGCAACTTTTAGTCTCACTAGCAACTGAAATTTATCTACCCCATTTCTGAAAGGTTCCTACTGTTTGCAGAGTAGGAAGTAAATATGAAACAACCTGTATGAGTTGTAATTGTGTTTTTTTTTTTAAAAAAAACATGTTTCTGAGGCTGTTGTGATGCCTGTATCGTAAATATATATTTTTTTTGGATCTGGAACATATATACGTACTGTAAAGTGTCAGACTACCATATGAGGAATCAATATAAATACAGTAGTTTTGTTAAATTTGAGAAATGGTCCCACAAGTAATATTAGGGATGGATGAGCAATCCATAATACGATATTTGTGTTATTACAATTCTAGCATTCTTGCACATGCAATCTTTTCCTTTTTTTTTTTCCACAGTATACACTTGTAAATCATCAGATACTTTAATAACTTCTGAGAAAGTTGTTAGTGTCGTTTCCTATGGAAAAGTGACAGATTTTATTGCAGACAACACACACATCTGTGAATGTATGTTAAAAAAATAAATCAATGGAAGATAATATTTGAAAACTTTTAAATAGAGAACTAGGTGGTGCTGTTCTTTCATCTTTGTAGTTTAGCTGAATTCTTAAGTTTGTGAGAACATCAAGCTACTACTTTTCAACAATGAATGTAGCTCTTAAATGTTTGAAGAACTTATTGTTTCTTTCACTGAGAATAATACTTCGAGAGCTAATAATGGCACAATATAGCACTTCATATTTTATGTGGAAGAACTTTTGCATGCAACAAATCATTTAATTTTATTCAGTATGATGATATACTTCCTTTTATTCTCATTTTGAATGATTTCAGAGTGAATTATAATTTTTTTGACTCTTTTCTGTATATTCAGGATTATTTGGTCAGGGCAGTATAGCATGATTAGATGGATGAACTTTGAATCATTTTCCATTGTTGGTTTCTTAAACAGTTTTGTGACTAATTTACTAATAGCACAATGCTGTCACCAATAATAGCAGGAAGTAGTATATAAACCATAATTAATTAAGCATTTTTTTCCATTTACAAAAAATATAAAATTTTAATCACTGTCTCATCTCAATGCCATTAATGTTGCAATAGGAAATAGTGAAGCTAGATTATAATGGCCTGCTTGGAATCTAGATAGATTTGTTATATCAGTGTTCAATGTTGCAGCAAAATAATAAAGGTCTAATCAGAATCTGACTTCAGTATGTAACAGTTAGGTGGAGACTGTCTCTCACTGACCACTGCTTAAACGAGAATGTTGAAAGAACAGATGGAAGAAATAGAGAGGGAAATGTACTTCTGTACTGAAAAAACAATGAAAATGTGCTCTAGCTAGGTCAAACTTAGGAATCTGCTTGATCTAAGTAGATAATTACACAAAAAACAAGCTGTGGCTGTTAATAGTCACAAAGAGGGGAGTAAAAAACCACTTTTTCTTGGAGTTTCTCTCCCCTATTCCTTGTAAAGTGTTGCAATATAGAGACATATCTGAAACAGAAAGTTTATTTTGTACTTTTTGATTGTTCATGAGTAAGCATAAAATGTTTTTACTTGACTTGGAGACTTTGTAAGCTATACAAATAATACCCATATTGTTGTAAATCTACCAGGTTTAAAAGCAAGTAATTCCTTTTATGTTGGTTTTTGTAAACTTTCACTCTCACAACTGTAGTCGTTGTTTCAATATTTTAAAAGTTCTGAAAGATGTTTTATTTTAAAAAACTGGAAAGAAATCCAAACCAACTCTAACTCACAAAGAAATAATTTTTAAAATTCCTTTTCATTCCTGACAATCAATTATTCTTGTCATTGAAACAGTATATTACTCAAATGTGGGTTCAGCATGTGTTAACAGACTTTGTAGAAAGGTTTTAGTGTGTACCATTAAAAACTATTAATAAAAACTCGCTACCATAGCTAATTCAGCATTTAGCATTTTCTTATTCCAGAATTGTGTGTTGGAGATAGTGGTTATATTTGCATGGGTTAGCAGACTATTTACTTTTAAAAAGGGTGTGTTAATAGATTATGTGTTGCTAACTGTAATTGGGTACAAGCGTGCAGAGGATTTCTGAATGCATATTATAAACTGAAAATTATTAAACTACCTATCTTAAAAAGTTTCTGCTTTGTCCCTCAACCTGCAGTTTGGCTTGTGGATTAGCACATGCTCACAAATTTTTAAAGTACTGCCTTTTTGCAGTATTTTCCTCTTTTTCAGGAAAATGCTAGACCCCTTATTCAAGTCCTCCTATATGCAAGGGTCCTTCTAAAGAAGGATTTGGCTGTAAAGAGAAAAAAATTATTTGAAGCAGATAATTCTTTTTGATTCTTTTGATTAAAAAATGTAACAGTCCACTTATATTCTGTATTTTAGATGGGTCTGAACTGTCAATAAAGGACCATTCTAAGTCTTTCTGCACCAGCCCACTCCTTTCTGAACAGCTAAGGATGAACATGTAAAGGAGTGAGGTGTCAGGAGTCAGAACTACTTGTGTTTTCCTGAGAGATTTTTCTGAGTTACAGATGCTATTTAAGAATCTATCTTAAGCCACTTGCACTGGAAATGTCTTGTGATTTCTAAAACATTCCAAATGATTTTTAGAAAAAGGATATTTGTTGATCCTCAGACCTGAGAAAGAGAGAGGATTATTATTATTTCAAAACGGAGCGAATAAGAAATGAATCTAAATTTTTATCACCTGTTCTCTGTAGATCCTGGGAAACATTGATTCCAAACGCATCAGTAAAGCTCGAATTTGCTTTCTGAGTACATTATTAGAATGTGAGTTGGTTTTTGTTCCCCACTCCTGAGTATTACCACAATAGGGAGAGATGTGAAATAGATACTGAGTTTGAGTTAACTTTTCTATTTGAAATTTGTTGAGTTTAGCACTGGGATTTTTTTTCCTTTAGCTTACATTGCAATAAATAATTTATACATGAAGTGCAAGATATTGTATATTGTTACTTTTCTAATTCAAGAAGATACCACAGTGTAAAGAAACCATGAAGTATTTTGCATTTTTACTTGTGAGAAAATATTTTTTCTTCAACATTCTTTAATTTCCAAGGTCTCTTATGCTTTGCATTTTGTTTTCAACTTTTACTCCTTTTTAATCTATTCTTTCATCTCTTCTCCCTGCATTGTCTAGGGAGTTTTTTTGTTTGGGTTTTTTTTTATGTCAGTATGCTGACATAAATCTGAATAAACATGGAATTATCACCTGTCTCAGGCCAAAACATGAAGAAGCCACTCTTACCTGAAACTCCAACCCAAGGTTTTCTTGTCTCAGACATAAAGTGTAAATAAATTGGTTTTCTGTTTATTTGTTGTTTTTTTTTCCTTCATATTTGAGTAAAGATAATGCAGATAATGCTACACATTTACATCTAATTTAGTAAAAAAGACAATGAAGAACAACTTCAGTTGTACCTATGGAAGGGTACAGTAGAGAATTACCCCATTTTTCATAACAGTATCTTTGCTTTTGCTGTGGCTGCACCACTTTAAGTTCTTAGATAATTTCTTCTGATATTTGCAAAGACTTTCACTTTGTTTTCATGGTTATTCAGTTGCCAGAGTTACAGTAACTTTAGTATAACTTCAGTGTAGAGTATGACTGGTTTGATTCTTCAGTACAACTTTAGACAACTGATATTTCAGAGTTTAGATTAAAACTAAACAGATATGTATAGAGATTTTAAACTTGCTATTAAACTAAGGTGGGGGAGAAACCTGTAATCTTTATTCCAAATATGTAATTTAAAGGAATTATTTCATACTAGGGTAAACTGAGTACTTTTCTTTCTTTTACCTGATAATGTGATTTCAGAACCTTCTAGTCTAACTGTTTTAACCAAGATTCGTTGATTCTAGTTAAATTGTGCTCTGTGGCTATACAGGCTTAGGATAAGGATGCAGATTTGTTTCTGAGAGTTGTTTCATAGTGTTTGTCATGATTAATTCCTCGTGAAAATCTCTGTCTGTGTATAACATTGCAAACATAGGAGAATTAAATAGAAATTATAAGATAGACACCGAATTGTGTGTGTCTGTTTCTGTCTGTATCAAAACTGAAAATAAATTATCAAGAAGGTAGGGCAATTACTGCATGTTTGATGAATTAAATTCAGTTATCTAGTTGTTGGCATGTAAATATTTCCAATATCCAGGAAACAAGTTGTTTGAGTTGTTTTTTTCTGCTGTCCACCCTCACTCCTGAAGAATTTTAAGTGTCTATAAAACTTGCTGGCAACACTTAATAAATAAATAAAATTCTTAAGTTGAACTCTGCTGTGAAACCGGCTATCTAAACTGAATCAGAGATGGTTAGCTTAGTTGGTTAGAGCGTGGTGCTGATAACACCAAGGTCGAGGGTTCGATCCCCGTTCGGTCCCCATGTGTTGCCTGATCTAGTTGAGAGGCATCCCTCCCCATGACAGCGAGGTTGGATTAAATGATCTCTGAGGTCCCTTCCAGCCTAGGCCGTTCTATGATTCTATGATTGTCTCTTTTTATCTATGAGGGATTGTATTATCTGTAATTCTGTTTTACTTTCATTGTAAAACACATAAGCATTGGTATCAACACTCAGATAAAAGCATTCAAAGTATGTGAAAAGTCATTCAGTCACATTAATGTCGGCGTATTCTTCAACTTGCCAAGTTCATAAACTGTGTATCTTAAGCTGTATGGAAGCCTTGTATGTATAACAGGACCATTTTTTCCGTGCTTATTTGTCAGCACCTGCATCCAAGAATTGATACTTTAAATAAATACTACTATCTTGCAGATTGTTCTTGTGCATGCTTTTAAATTTTCTGATGACCTAGAAAATTACAACCTCTTCTGCCTGCCCCCCAAAAAGTCTGTTGAGATTGTGCAAGTACTGTGTTCAGTAAAATGATATAATATGTAGAGGTTGTAGCCACTTAAAATGTTGGCCAAATAGTGACTATTGGTCCTTTAAGTGCTTTGTCTTATTGTTGGGTCTGCGGGCAGACATTTTCTAACATTTTAATTTTGGGGGGTTTCTCATCACAAGATACCATGAGACAAAGTATGAAGTAAAGCAAGGCTCTTTATTCTGTGCTTATTCTTTTGCTGAGCCTATTTTATTCTATATTAAGTGTATCTTCTGAGTAGCTAAAAGTTCAGCAGCTTAGAAGCACAGTTAGGTTACGAGGCTGAAAGTAGAGATCTCCAAACAAATCCAGGACCTAGAAGCGTCATGGAGCTATGGCTCAGCTAATTTGCCTTGTGTAGTTAATCTCGAATACACTCCTTTTTCTTACTCCTGTGGTTGCAGACTCAACCATTTAACTTTTTGTTAGTATGTGTCCCTTCTCAGCAAAATTTTTGATATCGAGTCATGCTATACCATACTAAATGAGATCTAGACATTAATCTTGCTTTTTTATTTATAATATTTGTCATTATATAAAATGATGTAGCAGAATGTTAAAAATACATGTTGAAATTCAGAGCTTTGAGTGAGAGGGATGTCACCTTACAAAAATGCAGTGCCTGTTGTAGAAATTACCATGCAGAGGTTTGAAAAGTTAGGTTGTTTTTTTAAGTAAAATTATATGGTATGTAATCTGCATTTATTGAATATGCATTCAAAACAACCTTTACATTTTTCATCATTAGATTTGCACTGCATTAATAAATTAAGTGTCTGTGCATGACTTACCTTCTGATAAGAAAATGGGCAAAACAGAAGAGAATTTAAGTGCAGCAACTGAAGCAGTCTGGAAGTGAGAAGTGAAAACTTCTGAAAATGTTTATTTTTTTCTCTCTCCAAATATGTCACTTGAAAAAATATGTACTTTTTTTTTTAAGTGTTGATAACAATACAGCTGAATTATGGAAGACCTGCTTCCAACTATTTGCACAGAGTCAAAATTATATTGTTCCAGGTCATTGGTTAATGTCGGATGTCAGGGGTGGTACTACATTCCAGCCTTCATTCTGCTTTCATGAGACAGATGTTTTTAACTGAAGAGACATAATTAATTTCTGTGAAATGAGTGAATGTCTGCTTGCTATTCTTTAAATGCAACCATTTTATTTAATTTCTGTTGAATTCTTTATTGTTTGTAGTTGCAGGAGTTCACGTGTTACGATTATATTAAAGTTCCAAATTTCTTAGACTCCGAGATAAGCTGAACAAGTGGAAACAAAAGTGTCCAATATAAATTTTTTCAGTACATTTTTTTCAATTGTTTTGCAACTATTTAAGATGGCTGTCATTTCAAACTACTTTTTTTTTTTTTAGATTTAAACATAACTGTTAATGTGATATCCTCTTTTCACAGAAATGACCTCAAATTTGCAACATCAGGAGGTCACTTGGAATTCCTCTAGGTTTGCACTGAATCTGGTTTAATAATATCTTCTTTCTTTCTTTGAGATTTCTTTGCCAAGCAGTAGTTCTCCCGTAAAAGAGTAGTCTATTTACTAGCAAGGTTGAAAGGTAATAGATCTAAAAAAAATATGGCAATATGACATTTATTATGTATTTGAAGTACATCCACTAAATTTTCAGTGGCAGATGTATCATTTTTTTTTACTGGATTCCTTAGACTCAAATGAGGAGAGCTGCCCAACTAGATATTCTGAACGCACCTTGCTAATATTGAAATTTAAAGACTAATCTTGCTTATCTACAGACTTGAGTGTGCACATACATATGGAGTAAGCATCTGAGGAGAAGGATAAGATTGGTAAGGCTAGAAGACACCAGTGTAGTCACATAGCAGAAGCTTCAGGTAAAATTAAAACTTGGATCCTTTTTTTTTCTCCTGGACGGTACTGGTCTCAGCAGCTAGCAACAAACTATATTTAGTTGAACTTGACAGCAGTGTCCCATTTGAGCACTGCTTCTCTGATCCTTGTGAGATAAGGGCATTTTTCCACTTAAAAATGAGTAAGAATGCCCTTTTCTACTATTGACTCACTATGATTTGACCCTCAAAACTGCTAGGTCAGATTCTTCTTAAACAGGATTCAAAGAATGATGGAAGCACTAGGACTTTCTAAAAAGTGGCAGATATAGTTTCTGAACACCTGATCAGAAATCTGCTTCATTGCTGATAGTTAGCTGGAAAAACCTGAAAGTAAGCAATCTATAGTAATAAAAAAGGAGTAGAAAAATAGTTTGATACAGAATTGCAAAATTCTTGGAGGCAGCATCCATGAGAGTAATACTGCTATTCATTCTCTATCAAAATTCTTAACTCTCCGTGTTTCCTTTTTTTCAGAAGCTTAAACTTAGAAGCAAGTTTTCTCAGAAGGTGCCATATTATCTGTAATGTCTATGTAACTGTTCTCAGATTTTTCTAGCTTCTGCATGAAAAGAAGTTGTAAAGAATTTGTTGCAATGAGGAAAGAGTATCTTTTGCTTCTTAGAAACAAACACCCTCATTATTCTCCTGTCTCCCTCTTTAACTACTCTCCACCATGAGCAGTAAAAGTCCATCAGGAAGGTATTTCAAGCCTGGACTCTCTTCTCCAGTGTTTTGCTGAAAATATAAACAAACAAATGAAAGCAAGAAGTTTTCATAGCTGCAGCTTCTTTACTTGAGAAATAGCAAGATAGACTGGATCAGTTACCATGTGGAAGAGCAAGTGAAATGGGAGTTGGCTTAAATTCGTGACATCCTTGAAGGATTTGGAAGATCTTATTTTCTTATGGGAGAAAAAATATTTGTGTTAATATTTTCTGTTTTCATGTAAGCTGGAACTTTGGCAATGGAGTTGCATATGCAGTCTCAGTTCTAAGTTTGGCTTTCATCTGAGGTGCAGCAGTGCTCTGTCACAAAATTGTTAATGGTAAAGTTGTATTCCTGTAACTTTTGTTCAACTACTCTAATTTTGAGGTTGAACATGAATACTTCCTGTGCCTTATGATGTTGCTTGAGCTGTCTTGGACAGTGCCTTGTCTCAAAAAACTTTTTTTTTTTTACTTTATGGCAGAATGCCTGATGGCTTTTGCTTTTTGGAAGAGTGGCCGTGTATGTGTCTTGCAGTTTCTCAGAGACCACTGAGCCAAAGCATCTCTGATGATGGCATTGATCTTAATTTAGCTGCAAAAATATCCCCCCCTTCCTGGGTAGCGTTAGGTATAAGGAGTGGCAGTGGGTTGTGTGGGGTTTGTTTGAGAGTTGTTTTGTTTGTTTGATTTTTATCTGTTGATTCCCTTACCAAAGTCTTTACTATGTTGCCTCTTCAGTCAGGAAGTGGTAAATTTGGGGATATATGGTTATCAACTGGTTGTTTAATTGTGTAAGTGTGTTATTTCCATACTTTTTTTTTTCTGTATGGGATGTCTTTAATAATCATGATTTATTTGTTTCTGTGGTTGGCTCTTCCTGATTTCAGAAGAACAGCCTGAGTGACTTCATCAACTCAGTTCTTACGTAGTGACAAGTATCTCTGGTTCCAAAGGCTGTGTGCTTGACTAGCCTTAATCCAGAGGGTGAATATCCTTCTACAGAGAGTCTATACTAATGGTTTTCAGAATATATATATCAGCACTAATCTTCTATTCTAAGCTGCCACGTAATATAGTCCCTTCTATGAACTAAGAATTCACTTAAAATAAGATTAGATTTTTTTTGTTACTAATCCTTCCTTATTTTCAGTGTCCACTGCTGCTGGATTACTACCTTTGTCATTTATGGGCACTGTCACATTTGGAGCTCTTACTTGTGATTTTTAATTCTCTTTTTTGGCTTTACTTCCATGTCTTAAGCTGTCAGCTTTAAAACACAAAATTCTCTGTAGCATGTAAAAGGAAAGAATATTTACAATTTCTAATTTCAGGCTGCTTTATTGCTCCAGTGCCTTAAACCATGAAGTTTTTCCTAGATGTTAAATTGTGCTTTCTCACTATACTGATAGTTCTTCCTAAGTTTATCATCATTAAATTTAATTAGCACATTCTTACCTATGTGTTAATTATTGCATATGAGAATGCTAAATGAAGTTTGTCCAAAGAACAATCTGAGGCTCTCCAGAAAGAAGCAGAAGCTAATTGAATTTATTTTGCATATGATATATACGATATCTGCTGTTTTGGGATAATCTATTTGATTCCTACTTTGTATTCTTGTATTTGTGGTAAAAAAAGATTGTATGAGGGTTGTTTTTTAATATATTGTATATAGCAATTATCACATTTAAAATACTCTACAGCTTTTGATGCACAATTTGAAATTTACTTCCCTTTTTAATCAAAATTCCGTTCACATTGACGAAAAAGTTACGCAGATGGAAATATTTTTCTTTTATTCAATCTTAATGTATTCTGTGCGAGACTACTTGTTGATAGTTCTTTTCATCCTCCCTGTAAGCATGCATCTACTATTGCTTTGTTTTGATTTTATGATTACATTTTTTTCTAAGTGTCCTTGATTCAACAGTATTAGATGAAAATTGATGAGAGAAGTCTGTTGATGTAGCTATCTATTCAGTAAAGTCAGAAACTTCTCCAATAGGCTTTTCTTTTTTTTTCACTTTGCTTAAGATGCTCTTTCCAGACAAACCCATGTGAAAGTGCTGAATCCAAGTATTTTCCACATTTTAGTGGGCTTCGTGCAGATGCTTTAATTCTTCATTTTATCCTTCTGAAATGAAAATGCTTTGTTTTGGGCTTGGTTTTGTTTATCCTACTTCTATCTGAAATACTTTCTAGTTGTTCAGACCTAGGTTATATTCTGCACTGTGATTTAGCTACTTAGCAAAATAATGTGTAGGATAATATTATGTCTAGTTGATACATTGTGGCAAGAAGTCACAAATACCATCTCAATCATATTTCTTTATTCTGTACTGGCACTGATGATTTTGAATATGTATCTGGTAAGTTGAAAACCCTAGAAATGAATTAACTTCTAGCAGTGTCTACCTACAGACCAAAACCACCAAGTTGTCAGTAGAGATCGAACTTAAAAAGAAAAATCTTCTGCAGGACTTCCAAAATTCTTCTGTGGCTTAAAATTACAAAAAAGAGAAAACAGATGGCATTTTATTTTTAATATTCAACTGCTTATGACCATTTATTTCTGCCTTTGACATTTTTAAATACAGATTTTGTTGACTTGAAGGTATTTTTCATGACTTTGGAACAGCATCTAAAATTACTTACATTATTGCTTAATAGAATGTTAATGTTTTTACTAAGCAAAAGCTGTTTTTCACCTGGGATCAGTATATCGGAATTACATTAATTTAACCAGACTTCACTGATTATTAGTACATGTAGTTTTGAAATGGATTTGTGACCTTCTGTGGTTGTTTCTCTAAACATATGTAAATTGTAGATTTGTAAGAGTTTCTAATTCCTGAAATGGCATAAATATGTGTTTGTATGCATGTGTGTGCATGTATAATTTTAAAAAAGATATGTTGAGAGTATCTTGGGTCTTGAATTACACTTGAATCTTCTGAAGAAGTTTCATGAGAAACTGCAGAGTGCTTAAGGCAAGTTAGATTCCAGGATGGCTGCCTTTACGAAATCTATTCATGGCATTCACACTAATTCATATTTGCCTACAAGTCAATTTAAAATTATGTGCTTTCAGTAAGCATCAAGACAGTGGTTAGAAAATACTTCTTTTCATCATAGTTACTGAAAGAAAACAATAGGATTTCCACCAGACTGTTTTCAAAGATTCACATTACTGTTGGAGTAGACTAGAAAGTAGTAAAAAAAGTTCAGAATCATGGTTAGTTGCTGTGTCTACCACAAAGGACATCCGTTTAAATTGTACTAATTCTGAGCACACATTTAAGAAGCTATTTAACATACTTAAATTATTAGACCGGTGATGACAAATTAAAAGACTGAATCATTGTTTATTTTAACAGCGCCAGTTTCCAGAAAGATCACTCTCCTCCTACATTGTTTCTAAACATTTTTGCTAGGAAAATGCCCAAATTTTTCATAATTTCTGACTTTGCCAGGATGCGTTTGTTCTGCAACTTAAAGCTGTTAGATATGCTCTTAATACTCTGAAAATTACAGTCAGTTGGATGGCAGTGTTAGTCAGCATCTTCAGCTGCTGTGTTTTCCAGTCAGCTTTTTAAAGGCAGTAGGTAGAGCGTGCAGCGTTGCTCAGCTTTTATGGTTGGCCACTTTGGGGTGGGTTTGTTGGTGACATCTGTTGTGTGCCCGGCAGCTCTGAAGAGTGTGCAGTGGCTCCCGGGGCACTCCATCTCCCAGTACCTTTGGCTCTGCACTCACCCGTGAGGATGGAGCCGCAGCAGGAGGTAGTGAGGAGGTGGCACAACCATCTTCATGGGGTGGTGAAGGTTAGCAGAGAAGCCATAGGGAAGAGGAGCTGGTGAGGAAATGCTGTGGTGCCTGCAGGAGAGGAAAGCAGAAGCTGTGAGGGAGAGGATATGGCTGGGAGACTGGATCAGAGCAAGAGGGCAGAGAGGCTGCAGCAGTATGTGGTGAGGCAAGGGTCTGTGGAATATGGACAAGGAGGAGGAGAAAGCAATGGCCAGGGGCCTTTTGAGAACGTGGAACAAGCCCATTTGACAGTATGCTTAGAACTACTTACCCTTTTCCGTTTGTGTATTTTTATGCTGCTATAATCATCAACATTCACATGGTTCAAGCAGGAACACATCCAAATAAGAAGATGTATTCTTTATCCCTTTTGGTGATGCAACAGCATAACCAGATGACCCTGGCACCACAGAAAGTTTAATCCGTGAGCTTGGAGTTCATGACACAGCTGGAGAGCTATTGACCTGTGCATGTCTTTGCAGTTAGATAGTGTTCTGAGATACTGAGATTATTTTGCTCCAATTTTAGGAGATATTAGGCTGTTTCTTGGGCTGTGTAGAACGATTATGCAGCTGCTAATGTTTGCAAGTTCGATAATGTCATAGAATTTGTTTTACATATGCATTAACTTCTAAAATGTTCCATAACTACAAATGCTAAAAGAGTTTAATATGTCTGTATACACTTATTCATTATTTCAAATTATGTTGCTTTGACTGTACCACACATACTGCAAAAAAAAAAAAGCAAACTAGAAGTATAGTTGAATTTAGACTTTTTTTGCATATTAACACTCTGTTTTGATAGTACGCTTCTTAACTTTGATAATCATTACAAATACGTCAAGGCAGTGGGCCAAGTATGTGTGAGTAAAAAAAAAGAACCAAACATGTTTCAAATATAGATACTAGGTTATTTTGTAAGTTTTTAATACATTAAAGAAAAAATTATTATTATTTTTATAAATATATATTTATATAAGATTCTGAGACTTCATATCCTAAACTGTGCAGTAAAACCTTATTTTCTAATAGTCATCCAGCAAAGATCATGTAGAACTGTCTAGCTTTTTTTCTGAGCTTCGTGTCTGGCTTTTTCATGAGCTAAGAATACTCTTTGGTTATCCATCCTTAGAGTTTGTCTGACACAATTTCTCAAATTTAGTACTTTCTCAAAAAACCACCCTGAAAACAGCACCCAAAGCTAACATGTCCTTCTCCCTCTTCCTTTTTGGATGTCTTAGATCTTTCAGGTAGATGTGATAAATACAACAGTAGAAGACATGAGCATGCTTTTTTACATGTTGAAGTAAGTCAAGGGAATTTTTTTTTTTTTTTTTTTTTAATTGTCTTCCCTTTGGCCAAACCCTGTGCGAAGTGGTTGGTTTCTCCCTCATCCACCAGTGGGATATTTGGGAGGGGACAGAGGGCAGCCTACAGGATCCTTTTGTGAATGCAGCTTCCTCCAAGCTTATCAGAACTATTTTGCCAGTTTTGTATCTTCTTTTAGCTGCCTCAAAATTTATGGCCCATCTGTTGGACATAAACAAGGTAGCAAGTTCTCTTGGGTTCTAAGAGCTGCCTGTCTCATTCAATGGGTAATGAGGGTGTTGTGTGCAAGGAGTAGACGTGTACAGCATTGTTAGATGCTTGTGTAATACAATGGATATTGGGGAGAAGGGAATTTGAGTGACTTGGGACTGAGAAAAAGAAGGGGTAACAGAATCCACTGGGAGCTTGTTCTTCTGGAGTACTGGACCTTAAACAGTGAGAAATAACTTCCCAAGTTCTGTTGTCAAAATCTCTAAGTCAGCCATTTGCATGTAAACTTGCAGGTAATTACTATCTTAAAAATCCTACATAGAAATAAATAAAAATATTTCATTCCACTCTAGG
>NW_009733332.1:21718-61444 GCF_000703405.1 Apaloderma vittatum | reverse complement strand
AGCAGGACCATACCTTTTATAAAGTTGAAAATTTCCTGCTTTCGCTCACTGATGTAATGAATTGCACAGACTGTCTTGATGAAATTTAGCTCACAGGAACTCCAGACCCCAGCACATGTGGGGGCCCATGCGGGCCCTTGCAGATGGGTATTTTCAGTGCTCCCTCTGCTGCATCTTTTGTCAGCACCACATGCCAGTGTTACTCCTGGACTGTAGTGCAAAGCCTGGAGAGTTATTTTATATATGAAATCATCTGGTTTTAATGTTGGTGTCGAATTTGATGAAGAGTGTTTGCTTGGTTTGAAAACTCTCCGATGGTTTGTTTTTGGAGAACAATTATTTTTGCACAGTAAAATTGCTAAAGCAGAGTAGTTTTATGTAAGAAGATACTCCATATTCGTAAAGGTAAATGTGATTATACAGAGAGAGTGTGGTGGTTACATATTAACAGGTACACCCAGAGGTGATAGAAACACAACTGTTATTGATCTCTACTAATAAAATCATCATGCATGGGGAACATAAGAGAGTAAGAATTTCCTTTGTCAGCTTTCTCTGTTTAGAAGCAGAAAAATTAGTATTTTTTTTCCTAACTGTATACAGCATATGTTTGCTGTGGAATGTGGTGAGGGACAGCAAGTTTGCCTGTGGCTTTTAGGAGCTGTGAAGCTGATTAATTTAAACGCTCACTCTGCTCTGGTGCCTCTATTTGTCTGTACTTGTAGACTCCATTCATAGGGGTGCCTGTGCCAAACTTATCCCTGACTACCCAGGACCCCTGAATTTCAGCAGATGCTCCAGGGAAGTTTGCAACAGAGGGCCAGGTGAAGCGTGTGGACTGTGGCCATCACATGGTTCCACTACTCTCAGGGCATGCCTTTGGGGTTATCATGCCGCAGTTAAAGTTTTAGACAGTTGTATATAATGAAATGGTTTAATTCCCAAAATTCAGTAGCATAAAAATTGGAGCCTTAAGGTCCTAATAATTTCTGTCAGTTTACAGTCTGTATTTAGAATATGGCAGAGGCTGGTGAAAGCAAGATTTTAAGCAGGTGAAGAGTTACATTAAAAATAAATAGATTACCAAGTTTACATAATTTTCTGATAGTGATGTAGTTTCTTGGCTTACATTAAAAATAATAATGTAACAACTGCTCTTTATTTTTAGGCCAGCCAAAAATAATTCCTTAAAGCAGGATTAGTAAAGAAGAATAATTATACCTCTGTTCCTTTTCCAAAAAGAATTGAGCTTAGTCTTCTGATTGTGTCTGCTTTATGGAAGTATTGCTTAAATATCATTAAAAAACTAGCTAAGTTAAAAGGCAAACTATATGTATCTGAAAAACCTTAGATCAGAATGAGTACCGTAATAGTTCTGAATAAACTACTACTGGAATTTGAGTTGTATGGATATCTTCTTCCAACCTTTGTAGGCTAGCACTTGCTGCATAAAGCGTAACTCCAGCTATGCATTGTCAACCAGCAGTCTGCGCCCTGTATGCTGCCCCTGACTATAGCAGATACCTTTATTGTCTTCTTTGTCATGTGTGGTTCTCGTGAGGAAAATGTCTGAGTTTTCCAAGCAGAATATTTTAACTTTGCAGGACAGATGGTTTTAATTATTTGTATATGCTGCATGTTAACATAAATTGAGGAAAGTGTATTGTTTTCATGCATGGATGAAACAACTCTAGAAAATTTAGGCAAATAATTGAATTTTACATGCAGTGGCTGAGCTCCCACGCAGTTTTTCTTTACTTGGGAGGGTAATGGTTTTGTGTACTTTGTTGAAGAGGCGTGTGATACTGTAGGTGCTTCAAGTGTGTTCCTGCGTCATGGCTTTTGATAGGAAGGTAGTGATTTCTATCACCACATCTAACTGTAAAGTAAGCCCTTTATTTCTTTTCTCAAGTTCACTGTATGCGAAACTATCTTTTCTTCCATGGAAATAGAATTTTATGGTATCTTTAGTCCATTGAAAGAATAAGCTATCCATCATTTTCATGGATGAAAAGATAATTTCTCATATTGAACTTACTCTGTAGAAGATGTTGAGTATCAGAATATACTCTGAATTTATTTTTAAATGAGCCATATTGCACTGCAGTGTTTATGAAGTAAGGGAAGAGATAAACCAAATTTGTTACTTGGAATTTCATTTGTACATTTAAGACAAAATTGTAATGCAACTGTAGTGAGAAGATATATATGTTTGTAAGTGAGTCTTCAAAAATTACGTAGAAGAGTCAAGGCAGGAAGCTCTATTCTGAAGTTAAAACTTGTAGTCATTCTTCAATATATTACCTACATATTCAGAATACTAACACTGAACACTGTTAGGTTGTTATTCAGCCACTGTGGTTGTAGATGATCTTTTTGGACATGTAGCTTCTGTATTTAGGGTTTTAGCTGAAACTTTCAAGATTGTCTGAGTCTCACCACTCTTAAAAGTGTTTCAACTTGTTCTCAGTTTGTCAAATAAAATACAAACTACAGGTAAGTAAACTCAGTTAAGCAAATTAATATATGGAACTTGTATATCGAGGATGCAGTGGATACAGAAGTCAACAT
The DNA here is from genome assembly GCF_000703405.1 of Apaloderma vittatum. Lineage (NCBI taxonomy): Eukaryota > Metazoa > Chordata > Aves > Trogoniformes > Trogonidae > Apaloderma > Apaloderma vittatum. The sequence goes on along the minus strand of NW_009733332.1, from coordinate 58,873 downwards.
TTCCCTAATATAAAGAAATCATAGACACTTAAAGAAATATGTCAAGAATTTCTTGTTGCAAACTACCAATGTCCTGATTTCTCATATCTATAGCTGAATTTGCAAATTCTGAGAACGTGGCAAGAATAATCTGTGTATTCATACAAAGGCAAGTTTAATGCCACTAGAGTCTAGAAAAAGTCACTTTTTTAAGCCAGTGTGCTTGTTTCACTTACAAGTTGAAGCAAATTCAGTATTTCAATATTTTCCTTACTTCTATTGATTACTATTTTTTTTATTTTTTCTTTTGCTTAATTAATTTCACTCTTTTGAGGAATTTCTTCTCACATAGCTACAGTATTTAAGCAGATAAAAGCTAACTAAAAGGGATACTTTGCAGAGGCTTACCTGAGGTTTTATACGCAAAACAGTTTCTTTGATCCACTACCCAAATAGATCTCTCACTTCCAGTGTGTACGCCAAGATGCAAGTGGGGAAAAGTAGAAGTGCAAAACTAAAATGGAACAAAACCTTGCTTTTGAGGACTTTCTAATTTTGAAGATTTTTGATTTTCCCAGACCAACAGAAATCATGTCTTAAGATATATTCTGAAAATGATTGACTAAGATTGTAAAGTATGTTAGAAATAAAAATTATTATGTAAAGAAGCGGTAAATGTATTGATATGTTGGTAATTTACTGAGAGTTCTTACAGATGTTCTATATCTAATATAGCTGTAACCAAATTCATTGCCTACTGAACGTTAATTTGGTAATGTTAAAGAAGGAGAGTTTGAGTGCTCTTATCTACCTTAATAAGATAGAGGGAGACCTGGGTACTGATTTAGAAATCAAAGCAGAGTTTAGTTTAGAAATAAAAGGGGATTTCAACTTTGAAGAAGCAGGGACTATATTTACTTGTCTGTGTTATAGAGTTCTTTTAGTGGACTGTTCTGTTGTTATCCTTGTAGCTCTACTGGAAGAGTCCTACAGTGGTTTTGTAGTTAGATGCCAAGCAGGTGATCTTTTTTGTTTGTTTCAGGGGCTTTTTTGTGGTTTGAGCTCTTATCTTCTACTATCCTGTACTACCGCTAGCTTGTCAGTTACACTGAGAAAATTTTTAAGCTACAACTTCCCCAAATAAATATAGAAGATCATGTTGAAGGTATAAGTGAAAACATAGTCTCTGATGTGTACTTGCTGCTGTCAAATTGGTATGTCTTTGTAATAGTGTATCAATTGACCTTTCAAGCTTTTTATACTAAATTGACTGTGTAGTATTTTGAACTGCTTTCTTTCATTTACTTCTGTTTTCAATATTCCATTTAATTACTTACCTCAGACTAATAGATGGTTTTGTTCTTACATCCTGAAAGTATAGTTTTACTTTAATTGCTGTATCTGATTTCACATTAGTGCTCAGTATCCTAGCAACTTAATTCCTTGCTAGTTCTTCTTACTTCATCATTATTACCTCTGCAGTTTGACCAACCTTTTTTTTTTTTTCCTTTTTCTTGTCTGTTGCTGCTGCAATGCAAATCTCAGTTTGACCAACCCTAATCTACCAGTTATTAATCTACCAGTTATTTCTTCGGCAAAATGGGGAATATCTAGTTATAACAGAAATGGAGTCTAGATTAGCCAAGTCTACTGAAAATAGATGGAATTTGGATCTCTTTGCTGTGTTAATGGATTTCTGGTCTTTATTGTTTATTCAGATGAAGTAAATGTAGCTTTTTGCCCTGAAATGTCTCTTGACCCTGAAAAACTATTTCACAATCTTTAGTGCATACAGAGTTGTCTTATGCAAAATTGCATTCACTATGAAGAGATCATCCTGACAAGTGTGTGTTTTCATCTCCAAGGCCGTTCATTTTGGAAACTAAAATGGAAACAGTGCTATTATTTCTGCATATGTCTGATGTCATAGCAAATAGGTTTTATATATTGGATATCTAAATACATCTGTTGTTGGACTCAGTTTTGTTGGGTGGGTTTTGATTTTAGTGTATTTTTGTTTTTTTTTTAATAGATTTTTGAATGCTTCTAATGGTTAGATGTGTCTACTGTTAAAGTGAAATAGAAATTGTAATTTATTTAGCAACACTTCTGGTTAGTTCCTGTACATTTTTGGCAGAAATTTGTTTACATTTTGGGGCCCTGAAATAGAAAACAAACATCATCCTGAATTTAAGATTAACATCAGGCTTGGAGAAAATAGGATTGGAGTGCGTTGCAACTAGAATTATTTGAAAGTGTGCTGGGGGTGGGGAATTAAAGGGCAGATGTTTTTCTGTGTAAACCAATAGGAATATTTTAAATATGAGAGTAGTGCTGACATGTTCATAAAAATAAGGAGTATACATATATTTTTATACTGAGAATTTAAAATCTTTTCTGACATTACAAACTAAACAACAAAGTAAATAAAATTATTCAAACCCATGTGTTAATACTTGGTTATTGAAGTACTCACAAATGTGTGGATCAGCTTCAAGACTGTATCTTGATTTATTGAATTTCTCTCTTGGGCTGTAAGGAACCTGTTTGGAAATTACAAAGTTGACAAAGCTATTTCGAGATATAGAGGGAATGCCCACAATACTTAAATATTTGCTAAATAAAATCCAAAATGTCTGTGGGGAAAAGTAGCTCATTAGAAAAAGAACGGCCATAAATACCTGTTCCTGAGAAGACTGAAGTTCATGAGAATCCCTATGGTCAGAAGGAGATGTGCAAAGAATCCCAACTGCACCTTCCGGCTGCTGCTGGGTGTTGGGAGTCCTTTGGGAAAGCAGTAAAGCAGATTTAAATCTGATCTCACAAATCTGCTGTGGGAAGGATAAGCCGTCACTTCAGCTTGAACTCTGCAATTCTATGCTCTGTAAATTTAGAAACATGGCTATAGTTTTCCTTCCATCTCTCCTCACTTTCTCATGATTCTATATATTTTTCTTTGCGTGTAGTGTTTATTCATTGTTTCATCTTTTCAGTTGATGGATTGAATGTTCATGGCATTTAATAGGTATAGTTAAATCTTCTGAGTCTTCCTAATAGAAGATGCTTTACCAGTCCCTTATCCTTATGCTTTTGTACTAAGAGTATTAAGAAAATGTGTGGTTGTTATTAGAATTCTTAGGGGGAAAAAAATAAAAATGAACTGCATCTTAGGTTAAGAATACAAGATATTCAATGAGAAAATAATAGTAATCAGGATATTCAATACATCCTAGATTGTTCCTTTTACTAAAGAAATTTAATATAATGTATCAATGTATTTCCCAGGAGCAACTGAAGATAAATAGAGATCTAGTTTGTTTTAATCAATTTTTATTAATTCTGCCCTGAAGCTCTTTATGATTTCAGCATGGAACATAAACATGCAGAGCAGCAGACAGAGAGGAAATCTGTCTTGTTAATCTCTTTCGGATAGACCATGGTGGAGAGTCATTTAGGATGCAGACAGGTATTATGTATAACATGCTGTCCATGTTTCCACCCGGGCAAGAAAGACTTTGTGTTCTGGTCCACGAAGGTGCCAAGCTACTAGTACAGAGAGAGTGCAGTCAGAGAAGGGGTGAGAAAAGTTTGCTGTCTTCAGCTTGGGAGGTGGGGTGAAAAGGGCAAGATCTCAGGATTTTTCTTCTACAAAAAGATTAGTGATATTAAGCTATGTAACTGTGTCTCACCAGAGGCCCTGGGTGCTAGTTTCAGGTTAACATCTGTCACATAGCGAGCTTTCAGGACAGTAACTCAGGTTTGCCGGTTCCCAGGCCAGGATTAAGGTGAGTCACACCAGGATCTTAACACCAGTTTTATTTATCAATCGACAAAGAACTAACAACGATGTTTTTCTATCGTCCACTTAGCGCAATCAACACGCCTCACAACAACGAGCCTTTAGTGAGCAATATAAACCGTCCTTGCCATAGCCAACCTTTTAAGACTAGAAAGAGAGAAAGAAAGCGACAGAAAAAGGAAGGATCCCACCCTTGGATCCAGCGACGACCACGGCACATGCAGCCATCTTCTTGTGGTGGGTGAAAAAGCGCCCAACTGCCCAGAGTGATTGCCTTTTATAGAGTCACATTCCTACCACATACTGGGAACGGGTCTGGGGGCTGGTGGGGGCTTCTGAGGAGGGGCCACGCCTCCCGCTCCTGGCTTCCTGGCTTCCTGCGGCCACAGCCCCAAGTCCTACGGGTCCCCATGGCTCCACTGGTGCAGGGCTGGGCAGGGGACTCAGGAAGGTGCTGAGTCACCAACAGGACAGGTGCCAGGAGGTGGCCGCGGCCTGTTTAGGTTGCAGGCTGTTTGAGACGTTCATTTAGCAGTCCCTCACAACATCTTTATTTCCAATTCACAGGACATAGGTGAAAAACTGTAAATAGCTGATGTTAGAAGGTTTTTTGTTTTGGTTTTGCTTTTCCAATTTGGGGTAAACCAATATTTTCCCATGTTTACTTTCAGGGTAAAACCCCCAAATAATAATTGAAAAAATATGATGGAAAATACCTTAGAAAACCTCAAAGCAACCAAAAACCACAAAAACCCCCAAGCCTGCAAGAGATCAGAAACTACTGATGAAACTTCATGCTGTTGCCTGTTTTCACATTGCTAATAGCAGTCAGTATTTTAACAAATAGCATTTGTGCAGCAGATGAGATGAAACTGGTCTGCTGAGGAGTGTAGATTTTTTTTTATGTCCTCCTCTGAGCTACAACAGAAATAATTCTGTTCAGTGATTTTACTTTTTAGCTAAAAGTCTCTTCTAAATGACTGCACTTTCTTATCGACATATTTTTGCAGACAGTGTCTGCTTCTAGAAGTGATAGCACCTGATGTTTATAGTTACTAGGATGGATTGGTATGCAGAAAGGCTCTTGCTTATACTTGCTGCTGTAGTGACCAAGGTCACTGCTGGATCTTGTGTAACATTTTGGGGTGCCAAGAAGTAAAAAGTTACTCCTCCAGGGAGGAACAGGCAGGTGACCTAAACCTGACCAAAAAAGTATTCCATTCCATATATGTCATAACCAGTGTAAAGCTGAGGGGTGACAAGAGCTAAGCCTCCTTCCTCAATTGCTGGTGTCCAAGAAGAACAGTGTCTGCTCTTCTGCCTTTGATCGCACTCTGTGAGTTCCTGAATCCAGTTCCTGAATCTAGTTCCTCTCTGCCCAGTGCCTGCTCTGCAGCATTAGTGATGAGGCATCAGGGGAGTTTCAATACTGGTTTTGTATATATTACTGTGTTGTCTTTTCATTGTTATTGTTTCATTAAGGCTGTTTAGTTTTCTTTTATGTTCTTTAGTCTCTCTCCCTTATTCCCTCTCCCTTCCCCTTTGGGAAGGGAAAGTGGTAAATATAAAGCATCTGTCATTTGTTCTCTGGCCAGCCCAACCATAAACCATGACAGTTTTTAAGGCAGTTTGCTCATAGTTGTTTACACTCTAGAAAGCTCCCAGTCTTCAGCCAGGAGCTGGAAGCCTTCATGGACCAGGCTCCAACTCAGAGCTTTCATGCTCTCTTGTGCTAAGACACTCTCAGATTTCTCCTTGGAACCTGTGCTCCAATGTGCATTCAAGCTCCTTGTTCCAGAGAAAGGCAACACTGAAACCCAGTCCCTCCCTCCCCACCAATATTTTGAGTATATTGCTGAAGTGACATGAGGAAGAAAAGAATTGGAATGCATTAAGAGCGTCTAGTTTGATAGGGAGCAACTGAGTTCTAATAGTATAACATTGGGGATCTTCGTAACACAGGAAAGGAATTTGCATTTTTTTTCTACTTTTGCTGCTTTACACTTGCATTTTAGCTTTGAAGGCTGATAGATTGCTCTCATAATCAGTCTTTTCTCCTTGTAAAGCATATGAATGCTAACTCACTATTGTAAACCCTACTTACTGCTACTTTTCCAGAAAATTAATGGAGAGGGAAGGGTTGTAGCCAACATCTTCTGATGTCTCACTACATATTGTAGAAATTCTTGACTGCCTAGGTTGAGTAAATATTTTTCTTGACAGATGAAAACCATTAGGAAATTCTGAGTATACTTTTAGTTTAGCCTGCTGTCCTCTCTTTCTGGGCACGGAACTAAAGGCCAGATTCCCAAAATGACACTAGGGTAGGAAGTAAGATATCTGAAAGATGATCTTTAGTTACCTGTCTAGGAGTTTAGATATGAATGAAAATTATTGTATACTCAATAAACTTCCAAGAGATCTCTGATAAAAAAGGACCACCACTTGAATATCTCGGCATCTCTTTCATGCCAAATCAGAGAACAGACTCCTACCTAGGTCTTCAGGGGCTGACTGATAAATAGATGTTACTCATAGCAGGTAAGTGCTCTGACCAGAAGGCTTGAAGAATATTGCTTCACGAATTCCCTCTCTACTCCGTCTGGTTATAAAGTGTTGGCTGCAGTATTGACTCACAAAACTCCTAAGACCTCTGGAATGAAATGAGGTGTTTGCTGTCATGTAGCTTGCATATTTTCCTGCTCGATCTGTTCAAATTGCATACTCTGATCTTTAATTGCTCTTTTTTGTGAAAGCTTTACGCAAACTGGACCTATGCTGGTGACTTGGACTCCACATTCTTAAGTAATTGCAGTGTAAATGCTGAGTATCATTGCTCTGAAGTACCACAGTTTATCTGAATCTAATATGTTTTTTGCAAGCATTAAGTTTTCTTTTATTTGAAATGAACTTCTTCATAATTTCTGAAGTTTTTGGCTTATCTTCATAGTTTTCATAAAATTTTGCAGTCTTCAAATTTGGTTGGGTTTTTTTTTTTGTTGTGTTTTTTTTTTCCCCTGAAGAAGCTACTACCTGCAAAGGAAAGTGATATGGTTACTCATTGCTGCTAGAATAAAGAATTGGCTCAGTTCAATGCAAACCTCATGTAATTCTATTACAATGAGAGAAACAACAAGAGAAATCAGTTCTCCGTATAGCCTGCCCTAAAAGTACAGTCCTTTTCTTCTGACCACCAGAGTGAATGTCACTGCATGATTAACTCATTTAAATAGAATAGTTTTGCTAAATTTACTTGTAGAAGGTGTTTGTTTTTTTTTTTTTTTAAATAGGTACTATCAGCCTAAAAATAACAAAACAGTTTTAAGTGAGGTTTCTTTTCTGAGAAATTATTCATTCAGTACCTGCATTCTATACAGGTTAGCTGTGCACCCTGTTTTGGGCACAGTGGAAAGATGCTGAGCTGAAATTGCTCAAATGAGGGAGAAGGAAGAGTTCATATGAACTTCCTTTGAGAGGAAGAAATTCCCATCTTTGGGAATTCTTCTTCTTCTTACCATATTGAGTTTTCTAGACTGCTCATTACAAAAAACCCCAACCCTCTCTAAGCCAAGGAATTTAGATAAAAGAACTAACCAATGGACTTTGAAACTAAACTCAGAGGACTGATTCCAAGCATATTTTTGTTATTGTTCTATTTCTTATGTTTTCAGCAGAGAGTATTTAATTGTCAGTAAGTATTTAAGTTTCAATTAAGATACTTTAACTGAATCTTGACTCTAGTCTTGTTAGGTGTTCATATTGATGACTTTCAGTTATTTACTGAAATGGCTTTAGAATTCTGTTTATTTATGCAATTCCTTTTGATCTTGATATATTCAGAAGCCTCATAAACAATATCTTTGTATCTCAGTTGATTAAAAATAGGTATGAATGAATATTTTGTCACTCTTCTCGCATTGTTAATTCATACAACATTGTAAAACTATTGCTTTTTAAGTATTTTTTTAATTAGTTAGAACTCGCAAAATGTGTGTTAAGTTTATGCAGTGAAGTCCTTTATATTAGGAATGCTCTATAATTATATTTTTCCAGTCGTGAAAAATGAATTAGTGCTGCATTTTATGTGATGACAAATTTTCCTGTTTGTTCTAATTTTACTGAATAGCATACTGTAGCTTCTTGGCACAGCCTAGAATAACTCTATTTAGCAATGAAAGTTGGAACTGTGCTTAATCCAGAAAAGGCCAATATTGTGTGTAAACAATTAACTTACACGAAAACAAAGTAAAACAACTGTGAGAAGGATGACATGGGGGAATTGGCTATCAGACACCAGTACACTAGTTTGTCTAGACAGTTGGGATCAATGAAAGTGCTTGAAATTGAGCTTCAGAGGGACTGCTGGACAAGTGGCGCAGATAATTACTTTTCTGGGAATACTAGTATATTCTTGTCTAACTTCCTTTTGATAGGGGTGAAGTAGGAGATGGAAGACATCAGATACCATGGGGTTTTCCTGCATTGCTGAGTAATCACAGAATCATAGAATGGCCTAGGCTGGAAGGGACCTTAGAGATCATCTAGGCCAACCTCCTTGTTACGGGCAGGGACGCCACCTCTCGACTAGACCAGGCAACACATGGGGACCGAGCAGGAATCAATCTGATTAGAGACTTAGCCAAAGCTTACTTTTTTTTGGTCTTATGTGAAAGTGTTATTTTTATTGTTTTCCATTTCATATGAAAATGGAAAATGCCCAAGAGACAAATAAAACAAAACATATTTCAGGTGTGTCAAAACACTTTGTTTTGATAAATATACTGTCCTGATACATTGCTTTTATCTTTTGTAAAATACTGGTAATCAAATTGCTTACTATTGGATGTAATTGACTTGCTAGCCGCAATTCTTACCGATGCTTCCCTAGTTCATGTAAATTGTCAGATGGAACCAACTAACCATGTTCTTGCTTAACTCCAGAGAATTAGGAAACACTTCAAGCAAGTAAATACAAAAACTATGCCACCAAACTGTTTTTCACTGAACTGCCTCTATTTCATGTAGCTTTGCTAAGGAGATCCTGCTAATAAGTGAAAAGAAGGATTTTAGACAGGAGAGAGATAATGACTTAATCTAATTCCTGTATCAGATTGCTGTTCTGGAGCTCCCTTTTAATGTTCAAGTTAATATCTAGTTATTTGCTTTTCTTTCTGCCATGTGTATGCTTTTTACCATTGAGCTGCTGTTCTTCTTTATAAACTATATTTCAAGTTCGAACTGGTTTTATGTTGTATCTACTGTAATAAATGCGTTGTCCAAACAGTACAGAATGCTTTCCCTGCTTCCTGTACTTTCTCCATAATGCCAGAGGAATCTCTTGTGAGTCACTTAATTCAGTATCTTTACTCGTCAACTGGAGAGCTCCCTCAGTTTTCAAATCTGAATGCTGTGCGAGACAGTCAAAAGCTTTCCAAAAGTCAATGTATGTCGCACTTTCTGTGCTTTCCTTATCTGCATAGACAGTCATTTTGTCACAGAGGGAAGTTAAGTTGGTCAAGCGTGATATGCTTTTTGTAAGTCCACATTGACTACTCTTGACTGACCTTTTTGACATGTTTTTGAATGAATTTCCAGCATTTACAATCTATGATTTATGCCTGTCTTGTTATCTCAGGTGGTTGCCTGATTTCCTTTTAAGACAAAACAAACCTAAAACCCACAGTGAATGATTTTGGCTTTGTTTGGAAGCCTTTTAGAAATCTTTGTAAATTCCTTAGGTGGAAAATTCCTAGATGAAAATTTCTTAGATCATCAGCCATGTACTGCTTGTTCCTCACAGAAATGCAATATGTTTCCAGGCTTCTCTTTCAAAAAGTCACCTTGACTCTTCCAGTATAAATTACATTTATCCACACATTCTGCTAACTCTACTCTTTGCTATGGCCCCTGCTATTTTGCCCAATGTAGTCATCAGGCATATGGACCTACAGTTCTCTTAAACAACAGAACCATTTCTTTTAATTTTTTATTATTTTAATTTTAAACAATTGTTGTTTTGATGTCATAGATAGGAAAATAATTTTATATACAATATTAACACAGCTGTGAAGTGTTGCACAACAAGGAATATATTGTATTGGAGGGACAGATCCCAAGCAACTTAAAAGTTTTATGGTTTTAGTTTGTTTTTTTTTTTTAAAATGAAAAATATGGTCAAAGTTGCCTTGAAGATCCATTATCAATTGCTGATCAGAACATTCATATGTTCTTGCCAAAAATATGGTTCTTAAAAAGTAGTCTGCTACCTAATTTAGTAGCTTTAGTCTGTTCCAACAGTCTTAAGGTATGACACACCGATATGTGTGCTGCAATTACCTAACTTTAGTGACCAATGCAGGAAAAAAAATCTTTGAAAAGGAAAGTTCATGATGTGCTCACTATGCAAAGATCACAGGTTGTTATCAAAGACAGTTCAGACAACACAGAAGCAGTCATTGCCACAGTATAGAACCTGTCACAAAATAATACAGCAGAAACAATTTTGTAAGTATACTAGCAGTTACAGGTGCCTCTATTGTTCTAACACAACCTCTCTGGTGGTATATGCAGTTTAAACTGAGTCTAAATGAATTGGTTAAACAGCCAAATGATGTGAGTAATTTGAAGTTGTGCATGTGTTGCAAAAACAGAGTCTTGGTGCAATTAGGTTCTTGCCTCACCCAATGTGAGAGGTATTTTTCTTTTCCTTTTTAAGTGTACCTTTTGTTAAAACAGCGTGCAAGTTTCTAGTAGAGCTTAATGGTTAGTCTCTTGGGAATTCATGCTGCCCCAGCTGATGTGAGTTCCTAGTCATAATGTGTTTTTCCACAGTCTAAAGCTGGTTCTACCCACAACAGTAGTCAAAAAAGGATGCCAAAAGAGCAAGGTGAAGTACTTTGGTGAAACTTTCCTGGAATGTTATCCCCATCTCCAATAAATGATAATTATGTGTGACAGATGGTGTTTCCTCTTCAATTAGGTGTTTGGTCTTGTTCCGTCATTTTATCTTTATCATCTTCAGTAGCTAGTATGATTGGCAAACTCGGTTCCTTTCCTTTTCATCTCTTCTTTGAGATGATTTTAAAAATGGACCATCTAGTTGATATATAGAGCACTTAATTGAACATACCCAATTTCAGTATCAATCCTTCCAGAGTTCTACCAGTGACTTGTCTCTGCTGTGAACTATGACCATGTGCTACTGACCCATATGTTGGCTAGGTATTTCCTCATGCTAGATCTTACACCTTGTGGCAGTTTTGTTCCCCTGAGCACCTTTGGAGGGGGCATTGTTGAAAATCTTCTGCATGTCAAAGTAGACCCCTGTCCATGGCTTTCTGACAGCTTGACAAGACTCCCAATAGCTTTGTGTGGTATCAGTCCCCTCTACAAAAGCCATGTATTCTTATGCAGAATGTCAAAGTTTAATCCTGTTAACCTGTTCTTAGTCACAGTTTCTACTAATGTACTCAATAAATACATCAAGTTTACAGAGCTGTAAGTTGTCATAGATTATTCAGAAAAGCTTTTAGAATTGGATGTAGCCAGATTTTGTCCTTTAATATCATGCTATAGTTAGTAGTTCAGCTGTTTTACCCTTGGGTTCATTTAAAGGTCTTGAGTGGAAACCAGCTGGTCCTGCTTGATTGTTAATATTCACTTTGTGCATGTGATTCACACCCTTCTCTGTGAAGGTTTGAGCCGAGCCCTCCAAGTCCCTCATGAGGTAGAACTTCAGCACAAGAAGCTTCCTTCCCCTGTGACAGCTGGTGACTCACCTTCTGCATGTGCACTCACACATCAGCCCTCCAGAAGGTGCTACAGACTTCTGGCATGTTTTCTGCTCCCATTGTACTTGGAAAAGGATTTGCTATTAATTTTTGTAACTTTACAAACATTCATTGTTCCGTCTTACTAAGCTCTTACCTTTAGCTTGCCAAGTTTTATGGTGCTTCCTTCATCTCATTTGTGCTATTTTGGAGAATTACTTGTTTCTGCTATTGTAGGTTACCCTGCTGCCAAGCATATTTTGGTGCATTCTCAAATTATCTTTGGTAAATGATATTAATTTAATTTGGATGTTCCATATTGGTTGTTCTGTTTGTTTTTTTTTTTTTTGTTTCTATACTGTCTACAAAGATGAACTCTTTTGAGCATCCTTTCAGCTTTTGTTTTGGACAAGTATCTCTATTTTTATGCAGTGCTTTTTGAAATTTATCACAGAAACCATAAAAACCCCAGGAATATTGTTGATACAAGATTATGAAAGATGTATGTAAAACATTTTTTCAGTGCTAAGCCTTGTAGTTCAGCTGCTTAAAGCCTGTTCAAGTATTAAATGGCACATGTTTCCAAGATGAATTAAACCCCATGGGACTGAAAAATGCCCATTTTAACAAATTTTTCTGAAAAATGACTTTCAGTTTGTGGTAAGTGGAATTAAAAAAAATTACGCTGGGCATCACGGCCCTGAGGGCAGAAAAAGGCCTTAATTGCCCTGACCAGTATCACCTGGAACCCCAGCCCCACACCCTCTGCCCATGGGCCCTGAGAGTCTATTTAAGCTCAGGCTCAGGAGCTGATTCTGGTTTGAGTGTGTCTGTCTTCAGTCCTGCTCTTGAGCAGTCAGTGGGGTTTTCCCAGATTGACCTTGGATCATTCCTTTGCCAACTGCTCACTGGATCCTGCTGGTGTAACCTGGTACTGGTACCTTGTGGCTCTGCTCACCTTGCTCAGATGACTTCAGGACTATGCTCTGCCCAGAAGGTACTACTTGTGCTGGGATCATGGGTGTCACCCTGCTTGTGGAGTAGGCTTGCTCCTTCTGCTCCCTGACAGTGAGGTTGGTGAATTTTATAGGTTTAAGATTTCAGATTTAAAGTAGCTGAATTAGTATTAAAGATTGTTTCTTCTAGTTATCAAGATAACAGGGTTTTATCTTTTTTTTTTTTTTTTAAGGTAATGATGTGGTATGTATGCAAGTAAGAGCAGTGGCATGGAGTTCCATGTCCTGTGATCCAATTTGTCTCTCTGCCTAAATTTCTCACCTGCAACCTGCAAATACTGAAGCTTAGTATGCTTTTAATTCTTAGTATGGAAGCGTTGTATGCAGATCTTAAAGTAGCTTTAGCGTTGTTAGAGTTAACTTATTTTTTTCAGAAATACAACTGAAAATGCATCACGTATTCATACTTTGAAGGAGCACTATCAATGATTTTATTAATTTCGGCCCTCTCATTTTTCTTTTCATTGTCTTTTTTTTGCAGCTTCTGGTTGTTACGTAAATGAAAAGGCTCTTCTGATAATTTGGTGAAGAAAGACAGTTATATTCTAGATGTAAATTGATGTGGTTTTCTTTTTGGCCTAGGCTTTTTAAGCTTTGCATGACACCTCTGAAGAGATTATCAGTTACAGAAAAGGTTCTAGGCATTGATGAAACAAGCCCACCTGAAGTGGGAAAAACAACAGCAGGAAGGTGTGATTCCTGTTAGCTGAGTAGTCAGAATAACAGGTTCAACAAAGTCCGTTTCAATTTGTTGTGTAAGCCAACAGTGTGTAGTTAGTACAAGAATAACTTCCTATATTTTGCAATAATTAAAAAAAACCTTGAGTTCTGTGTCATAATTGATGCATGTGCAAAAAATCCTAGGGAGCATACAGGTGCAAAGACAAAGTTGCTGCTGCTTAAAACATGGAAGTGTGCTGCTTTAAGCAGCCTAGATTCACGAACATATAAGTAATTGAATCAAGGTAGAATTAAAGGTAATTAAAGCCATGGAATGGAAACTGAAAGATGATGTTCCTTTTTACTTGTTTCCTGTATTCTTAGTGTGTAATTTGATTAAACTTCTGCCTGAATTCCCTAAGGCATAACTAGGTCTACGTTGTTTCAGGAAGAATCTGCTGCTTCGTCTTGGTACCAAGATTCTTCCTTGGCTGCTCCTGTGATGCTGCTCTCTCTGTCACTAAAAGCTGGGTCTGTGTAAACAGTGTTTTATATCTGTTACCAGGTGAACGTGAGCATTGCTGGTGTGCCGTTGTTTTTGAAGCAGCTTGCTGTTGAGAGAGGTTTCACAGGCAGTGACAGGAAAGTGGTTTCTCTGTAAGGACTTTTTACCATGAATAATGCAGAATACTGCTAACTGAGTATCCAGGTTTAAGTTTGTGGGATTGCAAGCTAAAAATAACTTAATCTTTTCTTGTAAACTAAGCAAGCTTCTTATGTTGTTCTTAAAGGTAATAAATCAGTCTAGGTTACTATAACCCTATAGCTGTATCATTTTTTAAGGTTTATGTTTAGCCTGAATTTTATGTTTGACTCATTGTTGATCTTTTTAAAAAGAACAAAGTTTGGAAGAATGTAATAGACCTGCCATAAGAATTAACTGTAACTCAAATTTCACTTTGTTTTACAAATTCTGTCATATGAGGCAGTATTTTGCCTGAAATAGAAGAAATTAATAAATCATAAAATGAGAATAAGCATAAATATTCTGAAAATTAATGTTTTAAAGAAAATATGCAATAGCATTAAAACTCACTGCAACTTCAAGGAATATCTGTTTCTACTTACAAAAATTAGTCTATAACAAAGAAAACAGTTCTGCTTTTGAGAGCTTAGTTACTTCCTCACTATGTCTTTGTGCGACATTAAGTTGGATTACTTAAAATGGATTACTTAAAATAGCAGGTGTACTTTTCTTCATTTGTTTTTCTTTCACATGTAATCATGAGAGCTTCTCTTTGCTTTGCTGTCTCTGCTGCTCAAGGGTAATCTGTACCACTTATTAAGGATTCTGTTGCCAGCAGGGACTGAAGTTAAACTAGATTTTCTACCTGTCATTCAGCAAATGAAATTCTGACATTCTCTTAAAGGGCAATGGAAGATTCAGAAAACTTCAGTAGAAAGTGAAGGAATGAATTACTTTGTTCTTCACTAAGGCGCAAAGAAGTCCCCTATATCATCAACTTGTTCTTACTATCACCTACCTTTTTTTTTCCTTTTTCCTCTTTACAGCTGTAGAGAAACCCCGTCTCAACGAAACCTACATTTCAAAGTTTATTTTTTTTAATAATCAGAGATTCTGAAAATACTGTAATATAGTGCCAAATATTTTTGCTCTACAAACTCCTTAGTTTTAAAGCGATGGTCATTATTTCAGCTGATGAGTAACATTTGCACAGTCAGTGCTCAATGAAGTTGTAATTGTTGTTCATATAGTTACATATGGATGATTTAATATATGATTTTCTTATGTTTTTCTAAGTTTATTAAACTTTGCTCTGTAATGGTGGGTATTTCAGTATATGTGTAATAAAACCTTGTACAATTCAGAATATGCAAAGAGACAAGCAGACTGCTTAATTTCTGTATTGAGAGCTGTAGCTCATATTTATCTCAGACCATTAAATGTACTAATACTGTAATGATGTAATTATGACTTATCTATGTCTCTTGTTGCTCCTGAGCCTCATTTAGATGCATATTTGAATTTGATGCAGGGTTCAGGGTTTGTTTTTTTGGTCTTTTTTTTTTTTGTTTTTTTTTTTTTTTTTTTTTTTTACTTATGTTAGAATCTGGCAAGCCTTTGCCTTAAAGAATAATTCTTATATGAAGTTATTTCATATGTACTGGCAATTTTTTCTTGGCTGCCATTATAGTGTTGCAGCATAAGTTACTCTCTTTAAAGATTGTGTGTCTGTCTGTGCTGAGTTTAACTGCATGGTTACCTGTACAGTTCCTCCCTCTGGCTTGAATATTTCTCTGGAGGTCTTTAAACCTATCATTGCTATTTGTTTCAGTAGTTTCTTTGATCTCAAGATACTTGTATGAGATCTGTTAGACCGTATAAGCATGGTGATTGAAATATTTTCTCATCCAATGTTTGGTGAGAAAATTGACGGCTCTGTGTATTTGCTTTGAGTTTTTAATGTGTAAAAATTTATCCTTTTCTTGTTTTCTTGTGTTCATTGGAAGACCAAATACCATCCAAATATATACTGAGCAAATATAACATGAAATCTTGGAATTTTATCTATAAATCTGGTTTTATTTTTTTTTTCTACACTCAAAAAAATATTAATTTTTGTCAAAGTGCATTTTTTTCCTTTTCTGAACAGTTTTTGGTTACTGCTCTGACAGTGAGGTCAGAATAAGTCTATATATGGTCATGGGTTTTTGGAACTTGTAGGTGAAAACTAATCATTCTGCTTGGTTGTGTTTGGACCCATTCCACAATCCAGGGCGAGCAGTTAGAATGTAGTAGCAGAAATAAGCAATATGGGAATACAGAGAGATGGGGTTACTTCCTTCAGTTCCTTCCAATGTTTAAAATGGTGTGAAATTACCAAGTAATGAGGACAGACGAGCCCATCTGAAAGGAGATTATCTGCCATCTCAATACCTTGGAAATATGATAATGGCTTACATTTCACCTTATAACTTTATTTCTTTCTGTTCTTTGAGATTTTGAAGAAATACTTACCTTTTTTTCTGAAAAAAAGGCAGTTTTGAACTTCAAAGATCAGCTGTGTTATTTCAACAGCTAATATCTCCTTGCACTGAAATTAGTTTTTCAGTTGCTCAGGCTTAAATAAAGCCTTGGTCATGTTGTCCTCTGATTACCTTTGTTTTATTATTTCTACTTTTTTTTTTTTAACAATGCAGCCAAATTTGAATTATAAGTTCTTTGGAAAACATCCAGTGGAAACAGATGTTTCTACTGTAATCTGTTTAATTACAAAAAATACATTAATTGATTTTAAAGTTTGAGAAACTTGAAGGTTAAGTTAGTGTCATATTTTTTTGCAAATACTTGATTTTTTTTAAAAAAAATCTAAATTTAGAAAGTATAAAAAGGAGACAAATAATTCTCCCTTATCATTCATTTTGAAGAAGCGCTGTCACCACTTCAATGAGAGTAACTTGGAAATCATGTCACCTCTTTCAGTTAGCAATTTCGATTTATTTAATACTGCCACATAAGAAATGACTGTATTTACTCCTACTTAAAATGTCCTGCCTCATAGGTATTCCAACAGTTAATGAACTGATGATAGTCAGTTGATTAAAAATATTTTATATGTGCCTGCACAGGACAGAGGTAGAATAATTCCAGTTAGAAGGGACCTTGGGAAGTTTCTAACCCATTCCACTGCTGCAAGGTCAGATTAGATTGCTCAGGTCTTGATCCAGTAGGGTCTTGGAAGCCTTCAAGGACTGAGATTGCACAGGCTTTCTGTGCTGGCTTGTCCCCCAGCCCCAGGGCCTTTCCAGTAGAGCTGGAAACTCCCCAGCCTGTTCTGACACAGGTTGTTAGTCAGCTAGTAATTGCCCTTGTTGAGCTTCCTGAGGTTCCTGTTGGCCCTTTCCTCTAGCATCTCCAGATCTCTCTCAACGACAGCCATGTCCTTGAGTGCACTGATGGTAGCACCTCAGTTTGATCTTGTCATGAAACCTGATGAGAATGTACTTCTTAACCTCTTCTAGGCCATGGATAAAGATGTTAAAACAGAATGTGCCTGGTTTCTGTCCACTAGGTATCATGAGTTTTATACTGTCTGAAGAGAACTTAAAGATGATATGATGTGTAACTTATAATAGTTTAGTTCATAGCATCCAGTAAGTTGCAAAATTGTTTCTTTTGCTAATACAAGGTGGATTTTGTGTGTGGCTCCTCAGTATTAATGAGACTATTCTTTTTAGACTAAGATAAATTGTTATTAAGGTAGCTATTCTACAAAAAAAAAATTTATGATGCTTTAAAGCCTGAAAGATCATTGTGTCATGTAAAATGAAATTAACATTTTTCTAAATATAGTTTATTTGCATTTTGTTTCAGCTGAGTGACAATATTTCACACTTTTTTACCCTCTAGTGTTCGGGAATGCTTTCTTAAATGGGCCAGAGTTAAGCATAGATAAATTTAAATAGAAATCCAAATATCATTTTACTTGTTAGACTCAGGAAATAGAAGGACAGAAAATAAAACCTGAGATTGTTTGTTAATGTAAAATTAAAAAGAAAATTATTGGGCCTAGGTTTTACTGGCTATTCTGTTTGAAAAACTTGATTTCATACATGGTAGCTACAGGTGGCTTTTTTCATGGGTTTTGAATGGGCATTATAACCATCTCTTCTCTGAACCCTCACCTTGTGATTGAAAGGTTTTATGCAGCCTTGAATCTAAGTAACAAAAAAACCTCAATCGCTTCGTTGTAATTATCTAGATTTCAAAACATAAAGACAGTTCCTGGCAGATTCTGTGTTCGGACCCATACCACAATCCAGGGCGAGCAGTTAGAATGTAGTAGCAGAAATAAGCAATATGGGAATACAGAGAGTATATCACCCATCCTACCTGTTTAAGATGAAAGATCATTTCTGTCTCTTCCCACAGTTAGTAGATAGAGAGGGAGGAGTGGGTGTTTCTAGAAGAACATCTGGCAGTGGGAAGAAAATTATGATTACTTAGTGTTCCAGGATAATGTGCTTTAGTATTTACAAAGTCTGAATCAGAAAAAAGTAATTGCTGGAAAACTTCGGTTTTATTTATTCTAATAGGTAACCCCTACAACAATATTCAGCATGCTACAAACTGATTTGTCTGCAGCTCCATGGGACTGGCTTGTCTCAAGTTCCATTAGCCAGCCATGCCATTCAGGTAACAAGCTGTGTAGCTGCACAGAGCTTCAGGCTGGAAGGGAACACTGAATCACCTGGTTTGATCTCCCTGATGTCACAACCCATTACATGCCATTGATCATGTTTAAATTCAATGACTTGGGTTAGGCTACATAATTCCAGTCCGTAAGACTACAATGGAGGCAGCATCCAAAACTAGTCTTACGGAGATTTGCATCTTTTCCCTAGAACATTGAAGTTACTTTCTTTCTGTTTGTTCAGATTATAAATCTGTTAGGAGCATTTACTTTGCTTGGGCATCAAACTTGTCAGTATACATCAACAAAGACACTGCAGCAGCAGGTGCAGCCCTAGCCTGAAGAATAGACCAATGTAGATGCAAAGATGTTGACGATCTCCTCTGCAGCAGGGCTGCATATGCTGCATTATGCATTGATAAGGAAGCGTTACCTCCTCCAGTCAATCTGCGTGCTCCTTCTGTGCTTTTAAATTCCCATCCAGAGAGAAACTTTGCCTTTTACTATTCAGTCTAGGAGTGATGGTACTATTGCCTGACTCTGGACTAAGAGCAGGGTTGACATGCTGGATTTTGCAGACTTTGTTAAAACCAAAAAAGTGTTCAGTTACTTAACAGTGTTAAAGAGGATGACAGCTATGATTTTGTATTTTATTGTGCTGAGTAATGGAAGGAATTGGAACATCACATTATGCTAATGGCATTGCATACATATGTAAACTTAGGAGTGTGTGTGAGAGGTTTTTGTTAATGGTTCCTTTTTTTGTGGTTTTGGTGTTTGGTGTGTGGTTGTTGATTTTTTAACCAAAAGGGGTTTCAGACTTTTCTGGAGTGATATGATGCTTCTATCATGGAGTCCCTGGAAAACGTAAATTTACACATCAGACTGGAGGAACAACAGTAGAAGCTGGTTCATGTTCTCAAAACCAGACGGAAAACTAATGTGCTGTTTGTTAGCAGAATTAACTTTCTTCAAATTGTAATTATTCCATAGCTCAGAAGTGTAGGACTAGCTAATATGTGCAACACTTTAAATGATATTCACGTGCAGGCATCCTTGATATTGAATTTGTATCTATTGCTCATTCTTTTGGTGAAAGTGTTATTACTAGAAGTTTATCAGATGATCTACCATTCTTTTCTCTAGCTGGCTGAGTTGAAACCATCAGCCTCCCTACCTTTTTCATTCCTTTCCCTCTTTAGGCTAGCAGTTTATCTGCCCCTAAAGATTTTTCTGGTGAAGATACTCTTCCATGCATGTCTGTATTGATCTAGGAAATAAGCTTATGCCAGATAAAGTGTATATGCTTCGCCACTATAACTGATTGTATTAAGCTGCTGACACGTTGACTTCTGGTATTGTCTCCATTACCTCTTCTGCCAACTAGTCATATCGCAGAGGGGTGTTCTTGCACTCCTAGCTATCTATACTTGAAAAAGTCTTTACTATCTATCTAGACTCATGTGTTCCCCATATTTTTTTTTCTGGCTTCCTGATCATCTGTATTACTACCTGGAACCTTGCCATGTGCAGTTGACTTGAAGGTTTTTAATTGTATGCAAAATATTAAATACAGCTCTACTCTTGATAAAAACTTTAGGTGTAGGACCTATGGTTTGATAAACACTTAGAGTCAGAAAATTCCTTTTGAAGTTGGGCATTGAGATTGCCGATGATTGGTTTTGAACAGATTTGTAGTTCAGTGGGTACACTGAAGGAATATAAGCTTAAAAGAATATGAATGGTAGCCCTTGTGCTGTATATTTCACCTGTGGCTTTTTTTGTAAAGGTAGTTTTCAAAGCACTAAGGAGGAGATAAGCTACTTTGTGTTACCTGCTCAGAGAACAGTTTCACAAAGTTCTAGGTTCACCGTGTGCCACAGTTGCTAACATGTTTGGTAGCCATTTGCTCAGTTGTGGCTAGATGTTTTCCAAAAGGTGGTAGCTTGTTAAAATGGGTGGAATAAATTGTATTGGTAGAGTTTCTAGGTTTGAACACACGCACACGCACGCACAAAAAAAAAAAAAAAATTATGTTCTTTATGCCTCTTGGTAGCTTCTGTGATTCTGTGTAGGAGAGTTTTGTGAGGATATGAACAAGAAAGATGTGACGGTAATAATTGGGAAAAGAATTCAAACCAGAATGGAGGAGTGGGAAGGCAGAAAAAAACCCCCACAAACCATTTTTGTTTGTGTCTAAAAGGTTGCTTACAGACTCTGAACCAGAGGTGTATCTACTGTGAGAGTGCAGTACACACTGCTTATTAGAAAATAGAATCATCTAGATATGAATACTTCAAGCTGTTAACATAAAGGACGATTCAATAGTAGGCTCACTGTTTCCATAGCTGCTCCTTGGAAGATCAAATGGCAATATGAAGGATGTAGTGTAGGTCCTCTTCTCCATTCCTTCTACCTAGTAAGACAGCTATATAACTAGGTCATCTGACTGTGTAGCAGCATTGTAGCCCCTAATCTGTATTATGGCCACATGTTTTTCTGTATTTGTTAACATTTTGGAAAACATCTACTGTTCCTAAAACATTATGAAAAGTGATTTAAATGTAGTTTTTTTGCATGAAGTGATGTTGCCTATTCCAAAAAATGAGTAGCAAATGTGACAAATTAGTATGTCTGAATTTTACATACAAATTGTTGAGGTTTATCTGTTTTGCGTATTAGCTTTTCTGAAAAGGAAAACTCTAACCTAAAATGCAAGAAGTTGAGTGATGGCTCTATTGTGTATGGCTTCACTCTGAAACTTAATGAAAACTGTTATAACTATTTCTCTTTATAGGGAACTAAGTAAGCTCAGTGTGTAATGTGCTGTTTTACTAATTTTTTTCCCTTCTGTTTCTGTTCTTCTGCTTCTCTTCTTTTTGACAATACCTTTTTTCCTCACTCTCTTATATAATAAGCAAGATAGGCTTCATTGTTCCACGCAGGCCCTCTCAGTAAAAGTAATCTCTGAGTGGTTGGTAAGGCAAAGGATATAGGAGGCTTTAACTTTGAATTGGCAAGGTTAGATGGGGAATAAGTGTATTCATTGTTGTTCAAGATACTGCCTTTTAGTTTCCTTGCCTTTTCAGTGAGTATTATTGGACGACATGAGGGCTAAGCGTATTGCAGTCCTCAGAGATATATTTTACATAAGTTGTTGATATTGGTTCGTTGCTTTTGGCCACAGTGAAGTAATTAGCTTTCTTTAGTATAAATACAAGAAAACCTCTTTGTCCCTCCCATCAGCTACTTCCCAATGGGGAGTTTTCACCCTTTTTGTGCTAGGTGCGTGGTTTTGGAGTTGGATTTTTTTTTCGGGTCTTAAAGTGGCTTGTTATTTCTCAATGACTTTAGTATGTTGAAAAGTAACTTTCCAAGGAACTATAGGAAATCAAATGCAACCATAGAATGAGAAACCTGCCTGAACACTCATCCAGACCT
This sequence comes from Apaloderma vittatum, assembly GCF_000703405.1. Taxonomy (NCBI): domain Eukaryota; kingdom Metazoa; phylum Chordata; class Aves; order Trogoniformes; family Trogonidae; genus Apaloderma; species Apaloderma vittatum. The sequence continues at coordinate 36,993 of NW_009733332.1, read as the reverse complement.
AGGAGTGGTGCTCAGCTACATGGTCTTAAAAGCTCTACCTCTGCTTTTGCTGCCAGCATCTGCAGAGTATGACACTTGGATCTGTCACCCTGCTTTAGCAGAACTTCCAATCACTGCTAGCAGAAGAGAAGAGAAGGTTACCTGGGTTAAAACCTCAGGTACTGGAGCATTTAGTTCAAATGAGCCTGTGCACATCAAAGCCACCCTGCAACCTCTTTGCCTATTTATGTCCTTGGAGAACTGAGGCTGACTGGCCGGCTAGGTGCTCACTGCTGCTCATGGGGCCTTTCCTCTCGGGAGGAGTGGAGGCAGGCTGCTGTGATTGCCTATATACAGGGCAACGTTTTGCGTCTCATGCTTTTTCTGTTGTGGTTCAGATTTAGAGGTGGCATCACCACAAACATTTTTTGTTTATCATGGAACAAGCTTCACCGTAAGAGCTGTCAAGCACTGGAACAGGCTTCCCAGGGAAGTGGTTGAGTCACTTTCCCTGAAGGTGTTTAAAAGACATGTGGTGCTTGGGAACACGGTTTAGTGGTGGACCTGGCAGTATTAATGGTCAGACTCAATGATCTTAAAGGTCTTTTCCAACCAAAATGATTTTGTCAATGAAGGTAATTGTATTTATCCTGACCCACAAGCTCCTCCACCTCATCCTCTCCCAGCTTTCTGCCACGGATGAGAAGGGGAGTGTGAGAGCAGCTGGGCGAGTGTCGGGCAGCCGGCCTAGGTCAGCTCGTCACCACTCGGCAGCGGAAAGTCATGTGTGCTGCTGAGAATATTCAGCACAACGGTTTAGTTTCAATTATTTTTCTGGTAAAGCATTTTCAGAATTTGTGTGTTCAAATGTAGCCCATCTGTGAGGTCAGCATAGTTTTCTACCTTACAAGTTTTTAAGTTTTGAATTCCATTACCACGATAGGCAAACCCAAGACACTCTTCCCATGCACATATGTAAGATACATGTTTTGACAGGTTTCTTGTTTGTTTGGATTTTTTGGGTTTTTTTTGTTTAGTTGTTTTTTTTTTTAATTCTGAAGAAATTCTTGAGCCATACATACTTCTTAAGTCAATTCAGTTTCAGGGTGCTATGCCAGCTCAAGTGTGTTAAATAGAAATGGCTGGTGGGGTTTCTTAACTAATTCAAATGAGGAATATTAATGTTTGCCAAATGAGGAGAACTTGATGGAGTAAATAGTAAGCTTCTGGAAAGATTTGAAATAAATATAAAAGATATGTTGGGAATTGCCCTAGAGTGTCTCCATTTACAGAGAACAGATGGCATGGAGATTATTAATGGAATACAAAGCTTTTTACCTCTTGGTCACGAGTTTTAACTGCCATGAGGCTGGACATGATTGAAAGTTGTGACCATCTGTCCAATGGCCTATATGAAATAAGTTAGTTGTTGAAATCCAGGTACTAAAGAGCATCACCTGCACCATCATGTAAATATCACAATTAATAAGCATTTTTGTCTTTTATCAGTTTGTCTTTTGGAAAGCAAATAGCTTTCCAAGAATAGTCAAAGGTCCTATAAATTGTAAATACTTTTTTATTTTTTGCTATAACATGGTTTGCTTTGGTTTTCCCCAGATATAATGTGACTGAAAACATTAATTCATTTAAAATATCCTAATTTAAAGGAACTACATTAATGTCCAGGCTTATTATGTTAAAAGAGGCTTTTTTTTTTTTTCAATTGTCAAGAGCCTTAATCTGAGTCTGCTCCCATAGTTACACATTTGCAGTACCTTTGCTATGCTCTGTCGCCACAGTAACTAAAATGTCCAGAAGCTTTGAGGGCAATTTTCTGAATTTTAAACTTAGTTTTCTGGCTTTCCAAAGCTCCAGAACTGTTACCAAACTCTTTACTCTGTTCACCTTGCAAAACTAATGTTATTTTTTTGTTGTTTTGAAAACTTGAATGACGCCAAACAAATGAAACTTTTTTCCTAAGCAGATGCTCATAAGAGGGACTGATTTAAAAATCTGAGCCTTTTGATTCTTTAGCTTTTGAGATCATAGGCTTATTTGCAAAAAAAAAAACAAAAAACACACCAAACACCCAAAAACAAAAAAAGGGGGAGGGGGAAATCACTGCCTTGAGGAAAAAAAACGACCAATCAAGCCTTGCACCCTGAACTGTTGTTTTTGTTCTACTTATTATGAGATGCTAAAAGATTTGTTAAGCTATTTGACGTATTTGGTTATAAACTGAGTACTTGGAAAGACTTGAAGTGGTGACTGCTTTCTTTTCCAGGATTATAAAAACAGAACAGCTCATGCTGAGGATTCCTATGCTCTGTTTGGAATGCTAATAAGCATTTGAAAGGAATCAATGGACTTTATTACTTGTCTACATCAGTCCTTACATGTTTTTGCTATTCTCTTAGTGACCACGATTTCCTGACTGGTTACCATGTAGTGAGGGAAGAAGTTATAAGAGACAGAAGAATAATCTGAATATAGTTTATCATAGCCAAATCCTTTTGTTTCACTGGAAATATTTCCAAATACTTCCTTTCATAGCTGTTACTTGTGTTACTGTGTGAAAAAAGCAACTGAATGCAATTGGTCTTATACTAAGTAACTTATTCTTTTATAGTTTGATCCTACATCATTTGCACTTTTTCATTCGCATTAATATTATTCTGTAAATTATACGTAGTGTATTGCTTGGGGTCAAATAATTCGATGCATGCACTGACTCTTCACAGATTGAAGTCAGATTACTTTGGAATTCCTTCTGTTTCTGCACCCTCAACATCTTTCCTTATTGACAGAGTAATTTGTACCATGTCCAGTGAAATGCAAGCTTTTTAGGTATGCTCGATAACCCTTTGGATAATATTGTACAATTTTTACCCACTCTGTGTTAAGAGGAATGATGGGGAGAGGCAGGGGCGAACTTCCTGTGTCATCAAAACTAAAATAGTCGCAATAAAAGATATGTTTGTTTCCCACTGAAAAGCTGAAATGCCCATTTCATACTTAGCATTAATCTCTCTAAATAAGTGAGAAAGAACACCTATAGCAACTTATTGAGAATAATAATTTCTACAGTGTGAAAGGAAGCCCTTTTCAATATTTGCTCTTTCTGGTTATAAGTCAGTTAAAAAAAGAGTTATGAGAGCCCCAATGCCATAGCAGGAGAATTAAGGAGATGACTTGCTTTGGATCTCACGTAAAAGCCTGTAACTTCATTGTCATTTTTTTCCTGCCAAGATTGTCCATGGTAGGAAAGATGATAGCAGCTAGCAGGTGCCTTCTTGGTGCCTAATATAGTTTGGATTTTACTCTAATCTTAACAGGGAAATTCCTTGGTAAGGCATCCCTTTCTCAACTCTAGAAACGTCACTGAAACTTGCCATAAAGAGGACACCTCTGCCTGCAATCTGTAGCAAAATAAACTGTGTGCTATTTGCCTAGATCTAATACTGTTTGTTCATCTAGTTTTAACAAAAGAGTGCCTGTTTACAGATCAAGTTTAGATTCTTTTCAAATTAATGTTTGCTTGTGTTTAGTGCTTATTGATTAAGTTTGCAGCTAGACTAGGAGAAAACTATCATATATTGCATAGAATATTCTGCTTTTGGACTGTTGGCACGTTGTGCAAATGTGGGACAGTGTCTTTGAAGAAGCGCAAATCTTAAAGGCCTAATTTGTGTAAGGTAAACATGGGGAGGATTGGAATCTAACTCAATTGGTTAGAGCATGGTGCTGGTAACACCAAGGTCGCGGGTTCGATTCACGTTCTGTCCCCATCTGTTGCCTGATCTAGTTGAGAGGTGGCATCCCTGCCCATGACAGGGAGGTTGGATTAAATGATCTCTAAGGTCCCTTCCAGCCTAGGCCATTCTATGACATATGTGTGTGTGTTTTTGCTTTTATGTGTTTACTGCTTCTGACTTGGAATGGTGAAAGCAGTGGTTTCCTGTGATCAAGCGTAGGGGTTTTTTAACTTGGCACTGGCAAAGCTGTGTATCAGCGAGAGGCAGCAGTTTGAATTTGCAGAAAGAAAATATATGCCATTATCTAGGAATGTTTTATGAGCTTCTGAAGTTATCTTCAGCAGTGCCAGTCAGAACGCGGTTTTGGCGTGCTCTGTAGTATCTGCGGTGTTTGCGCTGTTCTGCAGCTGCTAAAATTGTCAGGGTTTAAACATAGTGTATCTTTATCTACCATTGGGATTGAAATAACATGGTTTCATTTTTGCGGATAGAATATTGGTCATTAATATGCAAACAGATACCCAATTATTATTTGTCCTGCTGTTTTCAATTCTGGCAGATTGTCAGTGCTGGGATTTGAAACAAGCTCCTTAGTGTGAAAGGTCTCTCTTGTTTGTGAATAGTTCTGGAGAGCTGACATGCACACTGACTTTCTAAGGCTTACTAAGTCATTAGGGAATGTTAAATGTATCGCATTTTTTGTAGCTTTTTGGGGTATTTAAAAATGAATTTTGCTAGAGCATTTGAAATAATGGAGCTAATATCTTTCAAGATACTTGACATGTTGCCTTTTTTGTCACGTAACATATTACTATGCTGATACAGTTAATACGTACTAGCAGTTGTAGAACTTTCACAGGTAGCTGAGAAATAAGCATTTATTTTTCGCTAAGTTTAAAAGCTATTTAACTAGAAGTAGTGCAAGCCCATATTTTACAATTTAATGTGAACTGTGTTTTCAGAATTACTAATGCCTTTGGGGAAAAGGAATATATGGATAAATATTGTAATCATTCATACAGTTTGTATCAGTTTTCGTAAAACTGGTTAATTAGGTGATCTAGAAAATACAGGTTAACTTTTAATAATAACTGCTAGTGAAAAACCCCAAAGCAAACTAAAAAAAAAAAAAAAAGTCATTTTTGGTAAATTGCAATTCTAAAAGGTTTCCATGTATGCTGCCTCATTTCCAGCCTTGAGCAAAACCAGATGCATGTATCTTATGTCTTATACAAGTTACTGGTTTCACTGATGTTAAAATTTGTTTTCTTTGTACCAGGAACAAGCTTTTTGGGTAACAGAACCAGTCTTGTACTTCTGTAAAAGTAGAACTAACATTGTCCATGTCGGAGCACCTCTTTAGTACCTTTTCATGAATAGATTTTTTTTTAAGTTCTTCAAATAATTATTTTTTTTCAAAATATTACCAAATTGGCTTAAAATGTATCTTTGATCTTTTGATCAAGAACTGTAGCTAATAAGAATGTATTTGTCGCTTTTCTGTAAGCCTTCCTCTTGGAGAGAAATGCAGACATAGGAGAATTTTCAAGTTTTGGGGTGTTCTTTGCATACATGTTCATTAAGATGTGAATTTTAGTTTCTGGAGAAGGTCATTAAAATATACTTTATTTGGAGAGGAAGCTGATATAGTACTGGCAGTCATTAAAAGTCTGTCTCTACCTTCATACAAAGGAATCTCAGAAACACTCCTCTGACTGATTACTTTTGTCCTAAAAGAGTAATTTTGTGGCAAGCATTTGTTGTGATTTATTACTACATTTGTACAGAAGCTTTGCAGGGCATTTTGTATATTTTTGGGTCTGTTGTAAATAATGACTGAGCCATCTTATCCTGAATAATGGCTGAGGCATCTGCCCTGGCTAAGTTTCACAGACCATACTGATGTGTGGAGTTGAAGTACTAGCTGGCACTACCGAGGAGATGTACTTGTTGGAATTTCCCAAGTTCTTCCTAAATTTGGGTTTTCATAGATTGATTAAAGAAATTTCGGGCTGAGTGTCTGCTGAGTTATCTGCCATCCTTAATGAATTAATGGGGTCTTTGCTAATTTTGAACTCCATGAAAGCAGTTAAGCTTCTATTTGAGATGGAATCATGCTGTTTGGGAAGGACTCTGAAAAGTATCTAATGTTTTAATATAAATAGTGTGGAGCATCAACTACTGTATTCAGGTTACAGGCTTTCACAACTTATGATACTGTTTCTGGTCTCTAGGTAGCTCCTTAAGGAACTGTGTTTGAAAGGACGATTAAATAACATATTTTTTTTTTCTCTTGATGACTTTGTTTTTTGTAGCTGTGAAATATAACCCTCTGCTAAGAGCCGTGTATTTCATGTTAATCTACGCAGTGTTGCTAACAGTATTTATGACATTCCCAAAGTATAGATAGTAAGTAGATCTATTTAGCACTTGCTAGTTTTTTTCTTTATCACAGAGAGGTCAATGCTGAAGTCTTGTTGAAATCATCAGTAAGTGGAACAGTGAGATAGTGTGGAACTTTAAGTTCTTTCCCACCAAATACATGTTAAGATTTTACTTCATGTATGCAAAAGTTTGTTAAATGCATTTGGCTTAAAGTGGAAGGGTTAGACTCATTTATCTTCTTGCAGTTTTTTAACAATCTTTTTTTACTTCAAAAGAAGCAGAATGTTAAATTTAGCAGTGAATATCTTTTCTGGTTCAACCTGAAATGTAATATCATTCACGCGATAAATACTTGAATTTTTCATGCCTGTTAGTGACTACCAATTTAAACAAAAATGTCTCTAGTTTTGAGTTTTTTTTATTAAAAGGTCTAAAAGACTATTATAAGAAAGTAGGAATGATGAGATGACTGATTCTTATCTTTTTCCTTTCTTTTGTTGTTACTGATCTTGTCTCAGATAGCTACAATATTAGTTGTGTTGGTAGAATGCAGGCTGAATGTAGATGCTGAATTCTATCTGAGAATCTGATTTGAGTTCTTCAGTTGCTGTCATAGTGCATAATTGATATTTTTCTCAAGTAGTTGTTTGGATCCTAAAACAGACTTAGGCCTTAAGGAAAAAAAAAACCACAGACAACACTTCAACCAGTGCTATGACCACTCTGACCCTTGAGATTTAACAGGAGTGGTTGATGTGGTCACTGAAATTCTGAAAGATAACTAACAAACAGCATTTCATGTTTAGTTACTGGCTGTACTCCTTCAAGATCAGTAACATATTGGTTTTGTTGACTGTTACACTACAGCAGTATTTAGAAAGCGACTGAAATTATTCAAGGTAGGTGAGACAGGGAAACTTCATTTACTCATCAGTGGTACAGATGACATCCTCTGTGTAATTTGTACATCTGCGCTGCAGTGAAAACTACATCAGTGGTGTTGGCACCAGTACTCCAGGCAAGTATGGTGAATACTGACAGAATTAATTCTTGGAGGTAGCTGGTGACTTGCTGGTTCATCTGGAATTTAAGTGAGTCACACCAAGGGAAATGGTGGGCATGGAGCTCTGGATAACAGAGCCCCTGATGTTGGGATACAGCAGGCTAGAGAGCAGCTTTGCAATCACATGTGAAGCATTGTTTTACTGAACTATAGCTGATGTAAAAAAGAATCAGGCCAATTGCACAAAGCTAGCTTTCACAGCACATTTTTATGTTATGTAAATTTCAAGAAACATATGATTTTAGACTATTGATACTGTTTAGAAAATAGTTATAGACTTAATTGGCATAAGATACTCCAGGAAAACAGAAGACTTGAAACTTGACCATGTTCTGTCAGGCTTGTTAATAGTACTCGGAGATGGGGAGCTTCAGGTAGCTTTGAATAATTCAGTGAATAACACTTCAAACGCTTCCCTTATCAGATATTTTTCTTATTGACTGAAAATCAAAATGTCTAAACCTAGGTAGCAAAAACTCTAAGATACTCTACATGTAAGAAACCCTATGCAATGATGAATTGCTGTGCAGCAGAAGTGATAGCTTGTGCAAGGCTTAAAGCCCTAGTAATGAACTCTTTCTTTTTTTTTCCCCCTCATTTAAAAAATGCAAGGAAGAGCTCACACTTTTCCTTTTTTTTCCAGTTTAAAAAGTCATCTGTTGTTAGATAATACTGAAAAGATCACAACTGAGCTGCTAAGAGAGGAATGCTTCGTGAGTAAACCGTGTTGCTTGATACTGAATATTGAAATTAGATCAAGAAATTCTTAAGCAGAGAAGAAAACTTTCTTAAATTAATTAAAGATTATTATGAAGTAACCACTAAAAAAGCTACTGTAGCATTATATCTACAGAAAATAGCTGGAACAGTTGTCAAGATGGCAGAGATTTTGCTGTCAAAGAACTTAGCTTTAGTGGAGACAATGGAGAGTAGAGACAGCTGACTGTGACACAAAGAAAAACCAATAAAAGTTAAAGAAATTGAGGCAAGTAACAGGGTTAAAATCCGAGAAGCATGTGGTAAGGCTTTTTGAGTGAAATGAACCATTACAGTTTATTCCTGTGATTCCTGCTTTAAAATTTTAAAGCATGATACACAAATATTTGTTTCGCTTATCTTTGCTACTGAAAGTAGATTTTATCTTTAAAGAATGTACAATTCTTAGATATCCTCTTTTTTTATGAATCTGTGTGACCATAATACCAGCTGAAGTATAATTACTAAATTAGAAATATATTGTAATAAATTTGTCTGAAAAATTATGACTGTTCTTTCCAATGTGTTTCTTCTACTGAGCTAATAGTGGGAATTATTTTTTCATGTATTTTTGTTTAACCTGGCAACACAACTGGAAGTGAAGGGCAAAGACACAGTTTATTCCAGAATTCAGTCAAACCAGCATGGTTTTTCTGTTTCTACTTAGAGAAGCGTAACCCAGTGATGTTACTAATGTCTGTGTTTGCAGCCAACTTTAATCAAATAGAATTGAGGTATGAATATAGGTAAAGTGAATAGTCAACACAGTGACTGCAGGAAGCTTTGATTTTTCTGTTTATTTTTTTTTAATTGGCCATTTTCTCTCTACCAATGTGGATGTTTCTGAGAATTCTGTTCTTCAAGATAACTGAAACAGGTTGAAAAAGAATTTCCTGCCTAGGAATCATTGCTTGACAGGAAAGTATTTGTACATAAGGTAATAACAATGACGTTTCTTTGCATCCAAAGTAGGTTGTACAATGCAACATTTATCAAAGCAATAAATATGGTGTTATTTTTTTCTCCTGATTCTAAGCTGAGCTTCCTTTGTTGGGAAAGTAGGAATTGTTTAGTAAAGCTTTGACTTAAGAGGTCTTGTATTGGCATAGAAATTTTTTACTTCTCATTTTTTCCAGAGAACCTACACGGTATTTCTGAAGTAGTCAGGATGACATGTCTTTAGACCTATACTTCACACACTGAATCACAGAATGTTTGGGGTTGGAAGGGACCAACCCTCCTGCCAGAGCAGGATCACCAAGAGTAGGTCACTGTTTGAACTTCTGCATGTTGTCAGTTGTCTAAAAAGTATGATAGAAAGTTCCACTTGGCTGTTTGTGATTAATGTGCTTAGCTCATTTTGTGATAACTTGGCACAGACCACATAGATAAGTTCAGTCATAGAATCATAGAATGGCCTAGGCTGGAAGGGACCTTAGAGATCATCTAGTCCAACCTCCCTGTCATGGGCAGGGACGCCACCTCTCGACTAGACCAGGCAACACATGGGGACCGAGCAGGAATCAAATGGAAGAACACCTAGTCATAAAACTAGAGCTTGTTGGGCTTTCTTCTCAACAAGGGACATGTTTTGGAGTAGTTCTATACTCATTTCAAAAAGAAAGCTTCTAAAAGAGAAAGCAAGCAAACTCACAAATCCCAGTTTCTTATAGTTCAAACAGAATTATATTTTGTCTATTTTGTCTTTTGGGTATGTCAGGCAAAACATTTTGACCTGAAAATTCCTTTCCCCCACCCTGCTCCCCCAGATCAGGACAGGTTGTTCTGTTTGTTGACAAGAATTTTGAAATTTGAGAAAGCCCTTTGGCGCACAAAAATGCTAGTGCTTGATGATTTTTAAGCATGAAAATTATTTATTTTCTGATTTCCAGCCATTGTAGGAGAGTTTGGCTTTGAGGTGGCAATTTAGTCAACGTCTCACTTGAGACAGGACCTGATGTCGATATACAAATTAAACCTTTGATCCTTTGATCCTGCTTTGGTTTTCTGGCAACCAAACTAGAGAGGACTTTATAAACCCCATTCATAGGAACACGTGACTGGACTGAATGAGGTTAAAGGGCAATACCCCATTCTTCTGTCTCCAGCAGTGAACAGACTAGTGCATGTATTTAACACTACTCCTAATATCTGTGTACATCTTAATTTTGTGTACTTCTGGAGCCAGATGTGGGGGTTTATGTATTTGTTTACCCTCATTGGATTGTTGTTGTGTGATCTTGCACAGTCTCCAGTGTAATTTTTAGCTTTCACTTATCTTTTTTGCAAGGAGTGTAGCATGTTTATCAACTATTGCAAGCAAACCACTTCCTTTTATTTTAAGCCTGTCTTCTAATTCATTCTGATAACTACTAGCTCACATATTAAAGTATACAATGATACTTAACTGCCATCTCTGTAGACTGGTGACTGTGTAGACTTTGTAGTCATGGATTTTTAAATGCTGGAGTAAGCCAATGCATGATTTTGTCATTGCTATTGCTCTTTGAATTTTCCTCATTTTTTTTTCTGTCTGTATTCTTTTAGATGAGGTGATCAGAGACTAACACAGTATTCAAGATGCAAACAAACCATTTATACCGTGGTCTAATTATGGTGTCTGTTTCGTTCTGTTGTTTCCCAAGTAATCACTAGCATTCTGTTAGCTTAGGGCAAAAAAAACCTCAGAGTATTGGCTTGATTTTCATAGCAGCATCTGACATTACTCCAGGGACTCCCTCCTGAATGGTGATATTCAGCTAGACCTCCAAAAATGGGAGAATGAAGCTACTATTTTTGACATATGTATAACATGACTTGTACTGAGTTTCATAAACCATTTTGTCGAAAGTGGCAAAGTTTCATTAAGATCATCTATGATTCTTCAAAGTTGCCCATTGTACTTCCTATTTAAAAATATAATCAGTAAAAGCATATTAATTTATTGTCTGTTCCCATTTTATAGATAATTTATGCATATTTAGGTTTACTGCTATCAATAAACTTGCTCAGCTTTTGGTTGAACTGAAAAATAAGCTTTAGAAAATTGTAGTTTTCACAGTAGTAATTTACAAAGTGTTTACAGGATGGATCTCTGTCCATGGGTTTTGACAGCTCCTGAGGGATCTCTTTTCTGTGCTGTCTTGTTGAATATCAGAGTTTCTCTTGCTCATTTTTATTAAGCCAGCTTCCACTGGCTGTTTGTTAGCACTTCTGAACTTCCTCCCTCACTGTTCTTCAGGTGTGTGAGCAGCTCTCCATCAGTGTAAACACACTGTTTCACAGTACTACTATCAATTGCAGATAAGTACTATCCTTTGCCGGTGACTCCTGGAAAAACAGTCTGGACTTGTTTTGAGTCATTACATCTTCATTCAGCTTTCATGAAATTATGCTGAAACCTCTGCCTGACCGGCTGGTCCTTTCTCTGTATTCGCTCCTCAGACATGATCTGTAGTTTGTTGGCTGTTTGGTTTGGTGTTTTTTTTTTTGTTTGTTTGTTTGGTTTTTTTAATACTTGTTAATTTATTAGGCATCATAGTAGGAGACTAGTGTGTATTTTATGAACTTGACTAACATCTGTGAATGAAGTATCTTACACAGAAAGGAGCAGCTTCATGCTAAATACAGCAGGAGTCGTCCTATAATCATCTGCATCAGTAAGAATGCTTGCTATAGCCTGGAGACTGAGATTCTAATTTTATTTTTATTTTGCCATTAAGCCTTTGAGTAAAGTTAAAAAAAAAACACACTAAAATTGGGAATTACTTTCCTTTTTCTTTGATTGCATGAGATGTTGTGATATGAATTGTGAAAGCTAAACATGAGAGGAGATTATATTTTATTTTCCTGCAAACTCTTGGTTTTGGGGCTGGCTTTTTACTTAATTTGAATGTTTAAACACCGTACTAGGATTTCTGAAAGGTGACATAGTGGTTTGCTGTAAAGAAAGCTGGCCATATTTGAGCTATGTCTTCAACAGAGGAAGAAACTGGACTGAAGTGGGGGTGTTTAATGTATGCTTTAATATTCAAAATCAAGTTAGGTGATAGTAAGGTGGCTTAGCACAGTGAATTGACTGGATATGGGTGAAGAATGTGCCTGTTATTTTCGTCTGAAGTGAGAAATAAGGGACATGATATAGAAGGGAGCAGACCACTAGGGAATGAAGCAAGAAGATTAATTGGGAGTGATAAACTTTATTAGGAGAGGCAGGTGCAAAAGAGGTCTTGAACTGCTTGAAGAATCTGGAAGGGAATCTAGAATGCTGAAGTTCCAGACTTTTTTAGATGTTGGCAAGTAACCATGAACTCCACTAACAGAAAATGTGTGCTCCATTTTTCTCTCGTTGGCTCACACAGCTGTTCTAGGTTTTAATCTTGTATCAGTTAGGAATGCCAGAATCCATGCTACTTCTTCAATTTTAATTTGCCCCTGATTCTCCCTGTGAGTATGTGTTATAATTGTCTTTAATTACATGTTTGCACAATGTCTTTTTTTGAATTTTTACTCGGTTTAGTGCGTAGGATGGATGGTGTTTGGAGATTGAATGAGAGTTGTACATTTAATGAAGCTGTTGTCTCTAGGGTTTCTGCTGTAACTTGGTGCAGAAGTTGAAAGTCACGTAGCAAGTGAAGCAGGTAAATGAAGGAAAGGAAAAGTGATGGTCTTCCAGTGTAAACCATTCTAGAGTACTCAAGTACTGTTCTTGTGGCTCCTAACTTTGAACTTGTTTAAACCAGCTTTTCACATCTCCAAAACATTCTTCATAAAAACAACTTTGTCTAGTCACTTGCATTGTAGGTTTCTTGGAGGAGATTTTTCAGACACCAGGACAATAAGGAGGAAAGATGACTTAAGTTAGTTTACTGCAAATAATGAAGGAAAGAAGGTTCTTAGCATTCATAGACAGCGCTAAGGTGTGCCAGGGGTCACAGTCTTAAACTTGTGTTACACTGAACAATCAATATCCTTTTTCAAAAAGGAAGAAGGCTTAATTGGTTTCAAAACCAGAATTGTATTCCTAGTTTTGGGTTTTTTTTCTCCCCCCATCAGTTTAGAGGAAACCCCAGGAGAGTACTGTACCCCGTGTTGCTCTAGGCTGGTCTGTCTCACTCTCCTTGAGCTCATTTTCTGTACAAATGCAGTGGAAGGAAAGGTAAAACAAACTTAGACTTTAATCACCATCTGATTGAGGCCCCATTCACTGGGTAATTTATTTAATAATAGAGGTACTTTCATACCTCTGTAGTATTTGATGTGAAATATTGACACGAAAGCAAGAGATATGATAGAATGACTCGTCTTGTGAGTGTTAGCAGGCTTAGGTGCGAACTGCTCAGCATTTGCATGATATAAGCACTTGCATTTATGTATAGAAAGTAGATATCTTAAAATCCTTTTGGCGTTTTGTAATAATTTTGCTTTTCTGGCAAAATGCTGGGTTTGGAAACCCAAAGCCTGGTGAGTACCATTCCTTGGCTCTCCCTCTGGAGCTAAATACTGGAGATTTAAAGCCCAGGTTCCTTAACGTGGATCCCACTGCCTTGGGGCTTTCCAGCTCTAGGACACTTGTTGCCCTGACAGAAAGAAATACTTATGCTAAATGAGGACAAAATAATCTTCCTCATAATCTATATCTGATATTGGCTGAATTGAATCAAGCTATGACTTCACAGATACTTCAGCATGAAGAGGAATGGAAAATAAAACTGCGTAGTAAACATCACATTTCATAAAGTGACATTGTATTTAAAGCATTGTCAATGGGGATTTTTTAAATCATTTTTTTAACCAGTGTGTGGAAGAGTGTGTCAGTAACCCAAGTTTTTGTTAGATCTCTCAGAGTTTTGCTATGAACACAGAAAATAAGTTCTCTGGAGCGTCTGTGTGTGGGGATAGTTGGTAGTTGTGAAGTTACAGAAATCCTAATGGGCCACTGAAAACTTACCTTTTAATATTAACTGTGATGTTTTATTTTTCCCATCTTTAAATACAGATACAACAACATGTGCTTTTGCCTAATGGACTTTTTATTAGAAGAGAATTTATATTTCTAGAGTGCTGAGATACTGCATTGATGGAGAAGATGGAAAAACACATACGTGCTCAATTCAGAGAAAGATATAGCTATTTTCTCAATAAATAATGCATAAAAGCACATATTTAAGGATGAGAAGTCAAAAGTGATAGTGCATCTTTTTAATAGTATGAACTTTAAAAATTTTCCGGTATGATAGTGTTTGTGGTTTTTTGATGTTATATGTAACAAGCGTAAGTGTAAGCCCTTTTAAGAGCTGCTTCTGTAAATTTGAATTCAAAAAAATAAAAGTTTGACTGTGGGTAATTAGGTTTGGTTATACAGCATTACTGTAAAAGGAACAGTAGCAGGATGTTTTATGTTTTTTTGTGTTACTGTGTTGTGATTTTCAAAGGGAAGGTCGCAAAAACGACAGAAGGCTGTCTCTTTCCAGATTATAAGGTGAAAAGGGAATATTTACATATACCAGTCCCCATTGCCCCACTCCCTGCCTTAAGGGAGCTATTAAACGTTTCCCAGTTTGTGATTTTAATGGAGTTACCAAATGGGTAGGCTGTCTCGTTCTCCTACTCACAGGGGGAGAAGGATCCAATTTGAGTGATTCTTCCTCCATTCTGGCACCGTCAGGTCCAAAACCTGACACATTCGGTTCTGATGCTGATCTCCTGTTCAGAGAATCAGCACCAGAATCAGGTTTGACTTCAAAAGGGGGTGAGGAAGGAGGATGAAGGGGAGGATAAATCGGAACAGGAGCTATAGGAGCTGATGGTGTTATATCTAATTCAGGTCCCCTATAGTCCTGTTTCTTTTCCCTTTCTTTTAAAGCTAAATGCTTACAGCACATTTTGGTGGAGGTACAGGCTGAACAATTCTCTTGTACTTTCTTTTCTTTTACTCATAGAGGCATTTCTTTGTTACAAGCCTGATCGTTCATTTTACAATCTCTCTGCCTTTCTGACTTTTCTCAAAAATAAAAGAATAAATCAACATACGGAACCTCATCCCATTTTCCTTCTCTTTTACAAAACAACATTAATTGCAAAATAGTATTATAGTTCAAAGTCCCATTCAGAGGCCATTCTTCACCATCTTCTAAATCATATAATAGCCATTCATGGTTACAACGATCATTAAGCCTATCTTTTCGAAAATACTCCTTTAACTCTCCAGTGTGCTAGGAGACATCCCAGAGGTGAGGTTTTAGGGATGGACTCCTGATTTCTCCTGAATACCTTGGGAAGTTTCAACATGATCCTCTTTTTCTTTTTTTTTTTCCTTTTTCTATTTTTTTCCCTCT
>NW_009733332.1:17954-21528 GCF_000703405.1 Apaloderma vittatum | reverse complement strand
ACTGCAAATTCCTAAGGCAAATATCAATGCCAACCCCGCGATTGCTTTCGCATTCGCCTTACAGGCGGCGCCTAGGCTGGCTTCCATATACGGAAAATCCCTAGCCCAACCACACGGGACTTTCGCTCCGTCTGACTGGCAGGCCCCTTGGGCCCCCCGAGCCCAACCAAGCGGGGTCTCCGACACCGCGACTTACAGGTTAGTTCATCAGGATAGCCCCCCAACCAAATTTTAAAGAAGTGCCTTACCGTCCAGAGAACGTCGCGAGGAGCTGTAAGAGTTGAAGACATTGTTTCTCCCCGAGAATTCCTCGGTGCCGGCTGGGGGTCGATCAGTGCTCGATCTCGTCGATCTCGTCCAGTCTCACTCGCAAGATCCTGCTGTCCATCCCATCTGGGTCGCCAAAACTGTTGCGATTTTCAAAGGGAAGGTTGCAAAAACGACACGTAGATAAGCAGACACTTCTTTATTGCAGCGCTGGGAAGCTTGGAAATCACCCAATGCTTTGGATACATCACAAAAATTCAGCCTATTTATACACTCTTTGTGCAAAGCCATGATCTTTAACATATTTTAACATAAACATGCATACTATGCCCGCTATTAATATTGATATTTACAATGATTGGTTTAGCCCTTATTAATTCTTATATCAATACGATTATAGGTTATTGTGTTGATTACAGCTCCTGATATACAAATTAGGGTGAGATATGTGATGTTTCTATGTTACTATCACAAAACATAAGATAAAAAGGTAGGGAGGTAAGTTCAGAACATTCCAGGGAGGTATGGAAGCAGGCACAGGACATCCCCAGGGAGGAAGGGAGACAAACATGGAACATCCACTGTCAGTTTTGCAATTCGTACCAGCTATACTTCTAGCCAAGGCCTACACGCTATTTCTTAGCATAAGTAAAGTTTTTAAGATTTTATAGTCGTTATGCTAATATAAGTCAATAAACTACTTTAATTAAAATGGTGATTAATTAAAATGGTGATTAGTTATTCATCAGCTCCTTAAAACTTAAATTTGATTACAACAACTGTATTCTTTTTCCTCTTTGACATAATTAAGAGCAAAAGTAGATAAAATATTTTTTTTCTTTTGCCCTGTGGTGGGTGAAAGTGAGGACTTGGCTTGCAAATTTTCATTTGATTTATTTTATTTATTTAAAAATCTCAGCTGTTTTTAACAGAGCTGGAACATGATCTTTCTCAGAATCATCAGCACCATATTTCTTGATCATTCTCTTCCATTCTTTTCTCCTTCTTACAACACTCATGTTTTTCTAGAAATTCATCTTCTGAAAATATCATTTGTTCCTTAAGGACCTTATTTCCACTTGCAGATTTGTAACAAAAGCAACAAAAAGGAATGTGAATTTTAAAATGTTTACACTAGCTCTAATTGCTCAATTAACAAGGGTTTTAGAATTCTTGAGGATGACCTTTGCCTGAATTGTTAACCAGCTCCTATTGTTTTCTTCCATTTAGCTATAGAACACTTATAACCTGATATTTCAGAATGTGAAAATCAAAGCTAATCTTTTACCTTCAAGATCACTTTTATATCATTAATGATTTCTGTCTTTTTCTCGTTGCCTTCAGAATTGCTTGCATTATTTCGCAGTGCTAATGCTGTTATGCAATGACAAACGGATTCCAACAGTTAGTGATTCACCAGATCTTCATTAAAAGTTTGGGGAAAATGAAGGAAGTAAAGGGGAGAGGGCCTGTGGTGGTCTTGTAAATGAAGTGGATTTGAGGGAAGGGGCTGTAGTTTTGCACAGAATTTGCTTTTCCCCAGCAGTAGTGTGATTGCATGTTCTGTCAGATACATGCACAGCAAATATGTCTGCCTTTAGATTTTTTTTTTTTTGTGCCTTTGCTGAAGAATTTGTCTGTGTGTGTATAAGAATGACTTCTCAAGGATTTTTTGTAATTTGGATTATTTTTTTTAGCACAGTTATACCAGCTAAAGTTCAGGTGACTGGAAGCTCTGGACAAAACACCATCATGTCCGTGTAATCACCTGTGGTGCCTGTGAGGTTGGCGGCACAGGGCATCAGGAGTCCTGTGCCCACAGAAGCGCTTCCATCTGGAGTGCATCCTCATTGATGCAACAGTCTCTGAGGCGGTTCCTGGGGAGATAGAGAGGAATATGTGTCACTTTCCTCAGTGACACATGTACATTCGGATTTTTTTTTATTTTATGTTTTTATTTTAAGTTTTTTAATTTTAATTTTTGGCAGAGTTCTCCCAAAGAAGTCATTTCAGCTTTTTATTTTGTAACTGTCCAAGGATTCCTCGTTTAAAGGTGTACTGATTTTGTGCACCCTAGCTTCCTGTGGGGAGAAAGCAAGTTTATTATTCATTCTTTATGTTGAACTCAATCATGCATTGCCCTCTCTTGACCTATCATGTCTTTTCCAGGCTGAAGGGTCATAGTTTGTTTAGTTTTTTTTTTTGCAGTGCAAAGTTATCTTGTTCTTGTTTGGAAAGCGCTCAGCTGCTGGAAGAACAAACTCTCATTTAAGATGCATCTTTGGCTGGTTTAGCTTTAGACTGCAAGTTGGGGAATAAGAAATTTAAGACTCACCAAGGCCTTTTATCTCCAGCTGAAGTCAACCATGATAAAAATATATTTGCCATTCACTTTACTTCCAGACATCGCATTCAAGATGTTACTCTGTTTTCTAATCTAAACCGTGAACCAAATCCTAATGCAATGGTTAGGTTTTGCTTCAATCACAATAGCAGATTGTAACTGTCGGTGGACATAGGCCTGTAATTTTTGACCTGAAACTTGGTTTTCCCCTTTTTGCTGTACCACCTGTGACAGATGGAGCTTGCCTTCCTTTGCCAGAAGTTTCTGAGACCAGAGTACATGGCTGAGAGCATGACACAGAGAACATCTAATAACCAGTCAAGTCCAAAACTATTGGTATTCCACCTAAGAAAAAGGTTACTATACTTAAATGAACAATAGCAGTTTGATTTGTGTTATCTTAAGAGCAATTAGAGCACCAAAACTGGAACTGAAGTGCTTTGTGTTTCTGAAAGAAAGATAAACATTGAGACTACGCTGCTTTTCCTTGTTGAAGAGCAAGTAAACAGAAGGGAGGTCTAAGGCAGCAAAGACTGTTATCACATTTTGCCCTTTGAAAGATCAGTGTAGGTACTAGTATGTTGGGAGTTTTTAATTGGTAAGATTAAGGTTAAGGAAAAGATTTCTAAACCACTTCTTAATCTCTGCAGCACAGTCGTTGTCATATCACTTTCAATTTCATAGTTTGCATTAGGACCAACAAACAACGAAAAAATCAATTCCAATTTCAAGGTTTGGAAGACTTCTGAACTGTTAAAAACTTGGACAAATATTGCAGCCTAACAAGACAGAAATAGCATTAAAAAGTTTCCATGTGAACTTCAACTTTCTCAATTTTCTGTATTTTATTAATATTTAAGTGTCTAAAAGTAAGTATTTGAGAGGAGATTAAATGTTCAGTGAAGTGTCATATCTATGCAACATGTAGAAGTATTTGGAGGTATATCTTTTCTCAGCCACTCT
>NW_009733332.1:2323-17944 GCF_000703405.1 Apaloderma vittatum | reverse complement strand
CAGTGTAAGGATTGTTTCTGGGAAGTTTTATGTATAAGACAAATCTATACAACATTAAGACTAAACTTGGAGGCAGACTGGTAATTTTCAGTAATCAATCTCCTCTTAAAAATCAAATAACATTTCTTCTATTACTATTCTTTGTCTTGTTAGATTTTTGTCATGACTGTTACGTTCTAAAACCATTTTAATGTTCAAAATTATTTTAGTGAATCTGCAGTTGAGCAAGTTGAATTTATCTCTTGTCCTGCAAACCAATTATAGTAAATTACAGTGATTCAGAACCTAAAGACTGTAATAATTCTGACAGAATTATGAGCAAACTAATGGGTCATTTATTATCAGATAACTTCTCTTTCATTGAAAATGAATATATACTCAGCTATTTTTTCCTTTCTAACTCAAGAATGGCTGTTGAACCAAAAACTTGAAAAGACACCCTGCTACAGTGCTCTAATACAGTCTACCTCATACCATGTTAACAAAGATCTGTTAGATTGGAATAATATTTTACCAGTAACAGAGCTGACCAAGTTAATTTTTATCTCAGTGGAGCACTTGTTAACATTTTACAGTTTTCTGTCAGGCATGTGGAGTCTGGATAATATTACCCAAGGGAAAAAATGATCCGGTATTGCTGTTGCCCAAAAGAATGTCTGTGTCCAATTCTCACCATTTTAAATTGGCTTTCTTACCAGAATGTAGATGTTTTTGTTTACATTTTTAAGCACGTGCTGTTTTTTGGTTTATGGATTCTTTTTTTTTCCATGTGTATTGGTCTGTTACTTGTTCTAAAATTCAGAAATCTTTCTCATCCCTGAAGGTGAAGTACCTTCATATGCATGTCAGAGAAACCTGATGCTTCTTTGATCAATGTATCTGATTTATTTTGAAATTCAGGTACTAGCTTTGTGTTTAATTGTGAGCCTAAGAGGGGAAGAACATCAGTTCGTCTGTTGCCTATAGCTAGAGGCACCTTTGAGAAAAGTCTTAATGGGATCATTGAATGATGTATCAACCACCTAATCTATAAAATCACAGAGAGATAGAAGAGGCTTTTTGGTAAAGGATAGGTAACGGGAGGGTTCAAAAAGATCAACTATCATGATTAGTATCAGTGAGAGTAAGCAGTGTCTAAGCCTCAAGCTGCCAAGGAAATAGGTTGCTAAAGGCTATTAGTTCTGATGAACTTGATCCAAAGGGACTTAAGGCAGAATGACAGAACTTTGAGCTATTGGTAATTTTTTAATTCAATTTATAAGACTCCAGAAGATTACATAGGAGTAGAGAGAGATGTGTGAAGATATAAGCCATCAAAATTGTTGAAAGAAATAAGATGCTTTTAAGAAGATAGTCAGATATTGAATAATATTGAGTTGTGCTGAAACTAAGGTGTTTTTCAAACATCTCAGTTCTGTTTAAGAGAGGAAGTATAGAGGAAATGCAAAGCAGAGCTCATATTAATGTTATATTAGTCTGCGTTTTTTTGTCACATTGGTGTGTTTATTAGCACCATTAGCACCATTTTAAGAATGTTTTTGGAGAAAACAAATTGGGAAAATGAGAAATTAAGATAGCTGCTACTAATAACTATTCAGTATCTTTTATTAAGACATCATAAAATAAGTGTTACAGATCACTTGTAAAAATAAAATCTTCTGTATGAGGGAGAAAAAAATCAAATAGACCAAGAGTTTCAAATTTGGAAAACTCATTTGCTAAGTAAATATGACACACCAGAATTATCTATGGTTAAATTCTTTCTTGCTGATGAATGGACACTTGCAATGGCTTGCTGATTAAATTTTGCACTTGAAATTGTTTTGACTGTGACAATTAGATAACCCTTCCTGCAACTGTTTGTGTAGAAATGATGAAGCACTACTTTAGTCATCATTTAGTCATTCCAGTAATTATGGAGAATATAAAAGAGCAGAAATCTAAGGCCAAATACTACTCTTTTTTTCCTCAATCTTTTAGGTCCATTAAACAACAGTGGTCTTTCTTAAATCGTCCTTTTCAATCACCCTGTCTTCAATTATTCTGGTGTTATTGGTGGTAAGGATTTTTTTTTTTAAGACAGCTCTTATTGGTCTCTGAGTAGCTGTGTGCCCTATATGTGGGCTTTATTTGTTTTAAATTAAAACTTTGTGATTTAAATGGAATTAAAAAGATACCAGATATGTGAAAGTATTTCTCCTTTTAGTTTTTCTGCTAGTCCTACAGTTTTCTTCTCCAGCTGTAACGCTGAGTATTATTTTTTTCTAGCCATAACCTTTTACATTAGACTCAATTTTAAAAGATGCTATTTGTTAGTTAACTGATCATAGAGATAGTAGAATTTTAGAACTTTTTTTGATGCTTATTTTATCTTAGAATTAGAGAATCATAGAATCATTTAGGTTGGAAAGGAGCTTTAGAGGTCATCTAGTCCAAGCCAGCTGTGATGAGGAGCGATGTCTTCAACTAGATAAGGCTGCTTTTTTATTTATTGATGCTGCTGGTTTGGTATTTCATTATCTTTTATATAAAGAAGCTTTGCAAGAAAAAGAAAAAAAAAAGTTTATAGACCTTCAGTAAGTTGTTGGTGGTTTCCCAGTCCTGTAGTTATCTTCCAAGCATAAAGACCTTGTGAATATTATGGAGTGTACTTTTGCCACTACTGTTTCTCCAGGATTTAGATGGCTGTGTTCTTCTAAAGCTGGTGCCGTTGATTTAGCTGGCTGCTGAATGACTCGTCTGCTTCTCCATAGTCCTGGAAGAATCTAACTGCAGTAGACCAACAACAGTAACTCAGCCCTGAAAGCAGAGAATAAAATTGAGAACAACTGTATGTAAACCATGGCTGTGGAATAGCATCTTAGTTTCTTATAGCTGGGGATGAATGAGAATGTTCTTGAACTTGTTGGCTATGTGTAGATATAGATTGGAGCTGCTTTTGAGAAAGAGAGTCCTCACTCTATGGAGTCTGTGTCATATGCAAACTTGACCAGGATATGGACTATACAAGTAGTAATCTGAAGGGAAACCTTGTTATGTTTTATTTTCATAATACAAGATGTTAGACATTTGCACTTGAGAATAGAATGAGAGCTTTGTTCAGCGGTGATTCAGACTCTTAAAGATTTTCTGTATGGAAACCACAATGTCTACCTGTATTTAAATTATGCTACTCACGGCTTACTGCTGTTTTTGTACAGAAAAAAAAATACAGCCTTTGATCAACATATAAATGGAGTTAATGACTTATTTCTTTAACACCAATTGTAATTGGATCATAATGGATCATAATGGATTTCTGCAAACAGTGTCAGCAATATGGCTAGGTTTAGCTTTGGTAAACAATGCCTTGTCCACCTTTCTAACAGCTATATACCAAAAATAGAGCCGTGTGTACAAAAAATACCTGATAACCGTGTAATCATATACCTGTAAAGCCAATGCAAAATGAAATAGAAGTCCACTAGTGGAATAGTTCAGTCCCTGTGTCATTTGAGAAAATAAGTATACAGCACTATCTTAGTCATCTTCATTTCAGAGTGGTGTATGAGCCTTATGCCTCTTACTTTCCATTCACAGGTTTACAGTTATGCTAGCAGTAAGCTTTCCATATGCCTGTACTGAGTCATATAAAGTTCAAAATTGGTATACATAAAAATATTAGTGGCAAAATGTAGTGCTCCTTATTTGAAACTTCTAGAAATATTATAACAACTGTTTTGGCACTTGAGAGCAATAAACTTGAAGAAAAATATAATCAATTAAAATTGTGATGGGTCAGAAAATGTGGAAGGTTTTGTTGTTGTTGCTTGGGGTTTGGTTTGTTTGTTTGTTTTCATATTCAGGTATGTGTCTGAGTCACTGCAAACATGAAAGTGTTACTTGTGTGAGATTTACCTTTTTCCTCACTCTGCTACTCTGCTGACATCTATACAGTGTAATGCTGCTTACATGCTCTTCTGCAGTTACATTTGAATTATTGTGAAATTCTTACAGTGCTGTGGTGGTCTGATAGAACATTTACTGTCTTTCCTTACAATTCTTTGAGTATTCCCACAGATAGCTAAAAATGTCTGATAGGGGTCATTTTCCATTTAGAGCTTAGTACACAGACCATTACCATTTATTTTTTTTCAGAAACTGTTTCTGTATTCTTCAAGAGTTCCTTCAATTTACTGAATAAAATATCTTAATGCAGGATCTCTTGTTATTGACATTTATTTTTTGTGATATTTGGGAATTAATTGTAGTTTTCCTGTGCAAAAAACCCTGTATACCTAAGGTCAATTGATAAATGAGTTATCTTGAGTGTCATTGGCAAATCATTTGTGTTCAAACTGAATGACACTGAAGCATCTGTAAAGTCCTCATACTCTAGCAATGTAAGCTGTGAGAGAAGGGAAGGTTTGGTTTTTTCCCATCCATCATCTGCAGGAACACAGAAGGATTCTAATGCTGAAGACAGGTTGTTAAAATTGAGTAGATAAAATGTGAAAAAGTCTGCTACCATAGGGACAATGAACGAGAAAATCTACGAACATATTGAAGAGGTGATGTCAGGTGTGAAGGAACAATTAGGCTTGTAAAGGAAACAAAGGGCACTTGCCAACTTGGAATCTTAGATTTTTCTATTTAGGATTGTGCAAGCTTGTGTTATCTAATGGAATGGTTGACGAAGATGCTGCATAATTGAAAGACAGTTGAAGAATATGAAGAAATGAGAAATAAGAGTATAAGAAATAGTTGGCTGGGAAGAAGTAAAATTATTTAGAGGGGCTTTGAAAGGAGAGAAAATTTGGGTTAAGAAGGTCTGGCTGTGTGTCTAGCCTTTGAGGGCATTTTAAGCAGAGCAAAGGATTTCTGTGGAAGTTACACTTGCAAATATTGAAGGGAACAGATTTAAATATTGAAGCACAGGTTTTAAAGTAATATAATGAATATTTTTTTAGTTGACGGAGGAAAGTGAAATGTAAGAAAATATTTGAGGGTAAATCAAGCCACCACGAAAGATGAATTGGTTCCTACAAAGAAAACTGTGTCTCAGTTGTAGAGAAGTTGAAATGCTTGAGTTTTTCTTTTCCAGTGAGTAAAGTGAGCCAATATAGGATAAGAAAAATATTGACCAATTTTGAAGTAGAAATCAATAATTTTCAACCATATCTTTTTGTGTTAGATAAAGCTTGCTGCACTGTATTTTATTTGATAAATCTACAGGTGAGCAACAACAGCCATGTGATCGTGACTATTGCAGAGGAAGCAACCACAGGGTGGCATTAAAAAGTAGCAGTCACTTATTTTGAATGCCAGGACCCTTCAGCCATTGAACTATGTTGGTGAAGCAAAGCTGAAAACAACTGGAAAAAAATACAATGTAAGAGGATGTTGAAAGACAGTAGTTGTGACTCTAAAAGCAAATACCTTTACCTACTATATTGCTTATACATAAATTCCTGTAAGGCAGGTCCTTCAAATATAAATATGATTTTATTTTTTTCTTCTGTCACAAGATTATTTTACATTACCTACTTAACACGCAATCATGCATCCTTTTGATTTCATAAGGTCTGTTTCTGTAAGGTCACTTGGCCTTGTACTTTGTAAATTGCTCCCTTTATCCACCAATAGTTGTAAAAGAGTTTGTGTTGTCTATTTAGAAGTAATATAAATTAAAGTTTCAGATGGAAGTCTCAAAGATATGAGTAAGGGGTGCTTAGTTAGGGTCCCTTCTGAAGGCATGGCTTCAGTGTGAGTTCACACTTTGGCACAAAACAGATAATCTTGATGGAGCAAATGCCCTTATTGTGCATCTCATTAAATGCCAGTAAATCTATTAAAAGCTAAAGAATTATAAAAATGCCCTAACTATGCGGAAAAAAGATTGTGTTGAAGTTGAGACTCAAGGAAGTTAACACAGAAGCTAAACTGTAATGCAACTGAATATATGAACTGTATTTTTTCCTTGTTTTACATTATGTGTATTTATGTTCTCTAATATCTAGTAACAGAAATGCTAGGTTGAACCCTTTGCAAACCTTCAGGCTCTAGTTTCAAATACAAAGCTTTAAGTGGAAATGCCAAATTATGTGACAAATGTTTTTATCCAGTGTAAGCTAGCTGTAAAAGGAAGAAAGACTGACTTGAATTTCTTATCACTGGAAAAAAAAGGTAAAAAAGTAAAGGAACAAAAATATCTAAAACTTGTTGTAGAATGAATAATTCTCATTCTGAGAGTAAAATTTTCTTTTTAATTTTTTTTAATTTAAAAAGCCTTTTTTACGACCTTGAGTTATAGTTCCACATATGTAAAACTACTTTTTTGTTACTGTTTCCAAAATACTAATTTTATTCTTTTAAAGTTGGGTTCTTCTGAAGAATAAATGCATGGCAGTGTTTGTAACAAAGTCAATTTCCCAAGGTAGAATGAAGTTGGTCCAAACTAAAACACACCAGTTCATGTTAGAAGTTTTTACTATCAGTGTCTCTGGAGTTGGGGCGCTCGGGTACGGTGCCTCAGCCAGTCCTTACCCTGGTGTGTTCCTGCAGGCTGGCCCCAATCCCGTCTCTGTTGGAATGGGGCCGGTGTGACACTGCCCTGGTCCTTGTCATGGATGGCAGGAGGAGAGAGGAGATGCCTCCGCACGCCCAGGGACCTTGTTTGATGTCAAAGCACACAAAGCAGTGGGTCCCTTGGCTGTGGAAACACAGCCAGTGCCAACAACAATGATGCACAGACCAAAAAATGTGAGGTTTTACGGTTATTTCCACACTTTATGCTTATTTCTGACCTGGTCTGAAACAGTCATCAGGAAATTTAACTTAATTTCTCAACTCCTCATCTTTTTTACATTCACGACTTAGAACTCTAAGCTCTGTGTCTTACCTTTCCATATTACCAAACAGAAAGTTATTTGCAGTAATCTAGACTAGGACTGGTCATTCTGACATCAAATTATGAAGTTCAGAGGGCTCCTTGTTGGCAGTGCATCAGTTTCAGTGCATCAGTTTCAGTGCATCAGTTTCATCTCAGCAAAGCAAGGTCAGTGGAAATGGGGCCCAAGTGCAGTGCTTTCTAGTAAAAATAGAATAATTTCTAATATAACCTTCTGTTATGCAGAGGAAATGAAGCTAATGGAAATGATTTTAAGCTTTTGTGAAGAACAAGAATATAAATGTCCACATGCTATGAATGTTATACATATGCATATATTTTGGTGATCTAGTTCATTTAATTGCTAAATTCACCTTGAGTTTTTTGTTCCAAGTTTTAGGGGGAACTGGATGAAGAACCCTACATATATATGTGAACACTTTCCTACATTATTATTTATAACTATTATAACATTCTGTCTCTCTATAGACATAATTAGTTAGATAAGCATTAAGTTAATCTTCTTCTCTGTTTGGAAAGAAGTTAAGGTATTCCAAGGTTGAAGTATGAATGTAGCTGTCTTAGTTGGAAGTCAGTTGGTTCAACACTGCAACAGGCTTCCTGGAGAGGTGGTCAATGCCCCATGGCTGTCAGGGTTTAAAGACATTTGGACAGTGCCCTTAAGCTTAGAATAACAGATCCGTTTAGGTTGGAAAAGATCGAGTCCAATTGTTAACATAGCACTGGCAGATCCACCACTAAACCATGTCACTACTTGTTTTTCCGTAACACACTAACTTTTGGTCAGTCTTTCTAGTCAGTGGTCAGGCAGTTGGACTAGCTAAACAGCGTAGGTCCATTCCAACTGAAAATATTCTCTTCTAATTAACTCTGTTCTTGCCTAGCTGGTAGCTTGAAAATGACAATGTTATGAGCCATGAATTATGAATTACTTCTAAGAACAGAAAGGGTTGCATGAAACATGTTGAAATGCCTCAAAAGGCCTCAGGCTTGGTTATTTTCCTTTGTTACCTCATCCACAGTATATTTAGCAGATTGTAATGTGTCATTGTAGTTGACTAAAAATGACAGACATTATGTCCCTAATGAATTGGTTTTGCACTCAGAACTGCTCATGGAGTGTTACTATGTTTTATGGTCACTTTTTCTTCAAGCTTTCTTTTTTCTGCAATCTAAAACCCCTTAATTGCAGGTTTTCTGGGTAACAAAAGACAGAAAAATACCTAAAAATGAATCGGAAAATAGCAGACTGTCACTGATAGCAGATAATTATCAGAAATTGTTTTCTGTGTTTTTATTTGAAAATATAAAGTGGACAAGTCCAAAAGTGCTATAGGCAAAACTTGTTTTAGATAGAAATATAGAACTTAATTTTATTTTTAATTATATGTAATTATCTAGTGTGTACATTAAGTCCAACTACAAACTGCAAGTGAAATACTTTTTATTTTAGTAATGTATTCTGCCTGACTATAAGTTGTTCCACTTTTAAAGTGGCTGTTGTTCAACAAATCCCTTTTTGTAGCATAGAGGTAATTACATTTTAGCAGACTTCTTGCACTTTTGTTTCTTTTTCAGAAATTTCATTTTTCTCGATTTTTTGGGAGTAAAGAAATGTTATATCTAAGATATTTTCAGGAAGAAAATGGTGTGACATAGTCAAAGAATGTGTATTTTTAAAATTCTCTTGCTATTTTGAAGTTATTGAAAACGATATGCAGCCTATCAGTACTTGATCTTTCTTATCACATATTGAAGTGCACATTACTCCTATGTGATACAATAAAAATATGTGTTGGTGCATTCTGCAGTCAAAGAAAAAAAGTTTTTGAGCAATGATGCTGGTAGGGCTTCTCTTTGTAGCATTTCTCTGAAGTTTGGTAAAACTTCTGCGTTGCAAGTTCCGCATCATGGTTCTTTCTCTTGTAGGTAACTGTCTATATAAACATTTCTGTAGAGCTGGGTTTGCAGATGAATCTTGCTATGTAAAATCTTTTTGAGTTTATTACATGGTGTTGGTAGCTTTAAACTTTTTTTTGGGTCAAATTTGCTGTGAAGCAGAAACACTGATGCACCTCAAATGTATACTTCAGTGAGAATTTAGAGGAATTATGCAAGCCATTGAACTCTAGGTTATGCTAAAATGATGATTGTAACATTATAGTAAGATTATCTTGTGACTGCAACAATAAAACCAGCTACTTTTAGTCAGCCACAAAAAATTTTTAGAGAACAGGAAGGTAAACATTAAAACACAGCCGAAGTCCTCTCAGAGCTTATGGGTGAAATAAGAGGGCACATGGACTAGGGATATTTTCCCACTTTATTATAGTGGATGTTGGGGGTGTGTGATATCTCACCTTTTCTGCTGACTTCTGGATCAGGATCTGTTTTTAAGGCCTGAAGTAACTCTCTTTGTTACACAGTCTACCTATAACTCTGGGTTAGCTTTGGAGAGGCAATAGATTACTCTTCTTGCTGTGCCCTTTCAGTACTTTTCTGGTGCTCTTGCAGGTTCTTGCCTGCATAAGAGCTTTAATTTGCTTGGTGGTTTCATATTAGCAGCAGTGCCCATATGCACCTTTGTGATTTCCTCTCTTCAGATTCATTACTTAAGCAGAATTAATTTGATTGAAAGCTGATACCCTTGCTCCTCCTTATTTGTAACTGTTTTCATGGGCAACCAATGCCTGTAAAACCAACTGCATTTGAAAGTTGTTCATTTGAAGTATTCAAACTGAACACTTGACAGTTATGCTGGGCTTGATATATCTAAATGAAAAGTCTGTTATTTTGTTAATCAAATTTTAGTTGCCTCATAAATGACAGCTTGATAGGAGACCATCTTCTGTAGTACATATCAAAAAGAGGGCTTGTCTTTTTCCCTCAAGAATAGTGCCTATGATTTATTGGAATGAAAAGGATCACTAATGTTTTTAATATTTTTCATAGCTGAAATACTGTAGTCATAAAAAAAGAACTGGTAGAAAATCAATGTGATGACTGGTTGTTGATTTTTTTTTTTTTAATGATAAACTTGTTTAATGTTAAGAACAGCAGCATCATTATGTGAATGTGGGAAATACTGCATTCACTGTTGAGTTTTCATCATCTAAATAGCTACTTTTTAAAAGAAGTCACCCACCCAAACAGCTTTTTATTTCATCAGAAGATGGCAAAAGATTCAAAGACTCGTGGCAAAGTACACAAGTGGTGAAAAAGATTTGCTACTGTAGCTGGCTATATCAAAAAAATTCACTGAAAGATATTTTTGTGAAAAATCCCATACCTCCCCTGTGAACATTTGGTTACCTGGATGAATGCCCATTCTTTGTGCTAAAGGCTGCAAAAACTGCAAATATATTTAATTATCTGTTGACAGCATCTAATGACTATGTTGATATGATTAGTTAGAATTTGGAGTTTTCAGTGAGATATTAATGTTTTTTGGCAGGGTCTTTGGAACATGGTGATTCTCATGCTGTAGCTGCATTTCTTTTATTTGGTTTCTTGTGTTTTATTTCCTTGAAGTCTATGACATACACAAATTTAACACTATTTGTTTTTTGCAGATTCCCTTTTCACCTGCCTTTTCTTCCTAGTTAACAATGTGATGTAACCTTTGAAACTCTGCACATGCTGTTGCCGACACTGTTTGGATGTCTCCTAGGTCGATCTTGAATCTGAAGGATTTTGCGTATGTTGCAGTTCTCCCTGAAGTATTAGGAGTGTGTGTTATTAGCCAACAAAGCATGTTCATCTGCAAAGTTGTGACACTTTTGCAAAGTCAGCTGCCTTATTTTTAATTCTGACCTGTCTCTCGATCATACTTTAAAAAGAGAAGGTTAGAACATAGAAATGCTGGGTAGTGCGGTCCCTGTGAAACTCCTCTTGCAAGTTTATTTTTCAAACTATTGAGTTGGGTTTTATGCATCTCTGCTTTTAGAATAACTTGGATGGCTCTACACCATTGCTTGTAGACTCCAAACCACTCAGTGTGGAGCAAAAGTCCAGTGCAGAAGCTGTGCAAGTCAGGTCAGAATAGCTTTGGACTGTATTTAGTGGTCTCGAAAGGCAGGCGATAGCTACAGTGTGGTCTTTGTGATTTCCAGACCAGAATTGTCTTGTATAAGCCTGGATGGGATTGCACGGTAACCAGATGCAGAATGCTCCTGCGTATATGTTCTTAAGAAAGAAAATGGCAAGTCCAGAAGTGACTTGGATGTTTTGGTACTTTTGCAAGTACTACTCATGGTACAGTACAAGTGTGAACAGGCCGTTCCGAACGGAGACTTTGAGCCCAGCTATTTTATTGCCTTTACTGCAAATGCTTGCAGTAGCTTCTGTGCTCTGTCTTGAATTTCTAGTTGATTTTTTTCCTGAATAAAAATTTATAGGGAAAACTTGCTTGAAATAAGGGTGTTTGAGTCTGATGCATAGTCTCTCTCCTAAATTATGGCTTTTAGCTCCAAACCAACTCTTACCATCTTATATATATACTTTTATAATTTATCCAGAGACTTGTATCTTATGTTCATATCTCCACTGGAAACAGCACTGCATGACCTGTCTTTGTAAACAAGGCTTTTTGCGCTTTGAGTAGCAAAAGGCAGAGCAAGTACCAACCATGTAGGCCGTATTTTGGTAGGGTTGTGAGCTGCTTTTGTGCTTCCAAACAGATGCTGTTTCAGCAGACAGCTCTTCTGAAAGAAATATCTTTAAAAATGAAAGTAAAATGAAGTGCTTGGAGAGAAGAAAATTTGAAACGCTAAGCTCAATATGGTTTATGATGAGATTGCCCTAGAGCACTGGGAACAAGCCAAGCATAAAAATTAAATGCCTATCTGCTTTTTGTCTTGAAAAAATGTCTTAAAAGCTGGTGTGCTAGAAATGGCCAGCAAAATCATTCACAGCCTCACTACTTTCTTCAATAGGGTAAAGCTGCTTTCCTCAAGCTGTATTAGATCACTTGTATCTACTACATGCCTCATCTGAAGTTTTAAATTAGTCAGGTTTATGCAGCTCCCTTGGTTATCAACCTCCCACAAATGTTCACTGCCTTCTGCAGAACAGTGTCTTCTGTAGAAGAACAAAAGACTTTCTAGATGATGCCACACAGACCTGAGGCTGATACTATTTAGTTACAGATAAATAATTTTAACCAGGCAAGGAAGAACTTACTGTACTTTTTGGAACATCTATCAAGCTTTTTTTTTAATTCTTTTTTTTGATGTTAAAAAATCATTACAACCAAAAGCCATAAACATAATCTTACGGTTTGATAAATGGCATTATGTTGGAATATATTAATTTTATGACCAGGTGAAGATACTTCATGATTTTCTTCTAAGCAAATGTAAACAACTTTCAGAATCTTGCAACTATGACTATCTTTTTTTGTAGAGAAAGAATTTGAATTCTTCTGTAGTCCTGTGCCTTTCTGCACCTGGCATACTTCTAATTACTTTTTTCTGTAGTGTAGTCTCCAGACAGTATAGACAAAAGATAAACGTTGCTGTAATAATCTAAGAGTATAATATACAATACTTTTATATAAAGTATATATAATAAGTGATTTCTACAACCAAGCTGAATATGTCCACTCACTTTTCCTTTTTGGCATATGCACTGTTTCTAAAAAACATGTTCCACATATTGTATTGAGATCTAAGGTAGTGGTTCTCAAAAGGATTTTGTTTGGATAGAAGCTACACAGAAAAAGTAAAACAAAACTTGGTGGCGGGGAGGAAGGTGGTTTAGTTTGATCTTTTAGCTTAGTGCATTTAAGTTTGTGATTTTGGTTTGGGTGCTTTGTGGGGTTGGTTTTTTTGTTGGTTGTGTTTGTTTGTCTGGGTTTTTTTTGTGGTGGTGCTGGTGGTTGTGTGTTGTCTTTTGGAAGACTCACTTAGAAGTTTGTTCTTGTTTCTGTAATGATACGTAGTGCGTGAGGAGGAAATTAGTACAAGGGTAACTTCCCCAGCAGGTACTCCTCCTAACGCATAGAAGCAGAGTAGTGTGTACTTTAGCATGGTTAGCTACATGTTCCAGTGCAGTTATATATGTTATACTCTCATTTTAATCTGTGTAATTTGCTTGAAGAGATGTACAGAAAACAAAGTATAAGTAACAACACTTCTATTCATTGAATGTATTCTAAGTAGTTCATTATAACACACTGCTTAGACGTATTCATGTTTATCTGTGAAGCATCAGTTTGTGTTATGCACTCTTTGAAAACAAACTGAAAGGATATTGTGATGCCATACTGCTCATGGAAGTATGCAGTGGGCAAAGAAAACTGTAAAAAAAGTTTGTGCTGGTCTCTGAGATGTAGAGAGTGTGTAAAAGTTAATGCTTTTTAAGAAGGGGAGTGTGGAGGGAAGAAGGAAGCAGGAGTGGTGGAGAGAGGATTTTCATTGCCTTACAACGTATGCAGTACTAAACCAGCAGAATGTGATTTACGGGGATCTAATTATGTCTGGAAAAGAACGCTCTTCAGTAGCTGAGGAGGAGGGTGCAGTGACTGTGGTGAAGAACAGCTTGAAATGGAGATTAAGGCTGGTAAATGGAAATTCTTTGTCTCCAGCTTAAACATTTTGTGAATATTGGATTTTATAATCCCATGAGAATTTGTAATAAAAATTAATTGGAAGAAGACATCATCAGCTACTTCAGTAATAGTTGACCGTAATCTCTACATGAATAAATGGCTGTATATTGCTTCATTCAGAGAGTACTTAGCATTGTAGAATGCCTACGAATGTGAAAATATATAAGAATATTCCTGCCTTGGTTCAGTGACTGGTGAAGAATAATTATTTTTATTACCGCATATGACACGTAATATTAGCTACTAAGATATGCCCAGTGCTCAGCATGAATACTGAATTGGTCACTTACACTATAAAATTTTCTATGCTAATGAGATTTGGAGGTTTTTACTAGAAGAATGAAAACAAAAGTATTTTGATTCCTATTTCCTGAAAATAAGTAGAACCTTCATGGATTTCCTCTTATTAATTTTTTTTAAGTTTTTCTTAAGCCAGATCTGTTAGGTAACTTTTTCTACAGTTGGCGCAAACCACTTTACTTATTGCAAGGATATGTAAATGTAGTGCATGGAACTTCAATTCAGTGACCAGCAAAACAACCTAACAGTTTTGGAGTAAGAAATCTAAACTTCATTCTAAAGAAGACAAGTCTAAGGAAATCTACTTTTAGAAAAGCTTATGTTTGTTGGGCTTTTTATGTCAAGGTTTGGGGTTTTTTTGGTGGTGTGAGCTTTGGGTTTTTGTTGTGGGGTTTTGGGTTTTTTTTAGTTTAAAATATACTAAAACGTTATAGTTGCATTTTTTTCAGTTCTGTGTATGCTCTTAGCTCCAGATTGTCTCTTATGACCACTGTGACATAGTTACTAGAAATGACAGTGAACAGGGAGAAATAACAACACGTTGTCTTTTATTAGTCTGAAGAAAAGTGGGCCAGGCAGTTTTTAAGGCATTTACTAGCAGAGTTAGAGTGTCATTCCTCCCACCCCCTATACCATCCTTTGATTTTTTTAAAAATGAATAAACAGCCTTGTTTGTTCATTCGTTAGCTTTAGGAACTTAGTTTATTCACTCTCTGAATTTTCATCTGTTTGAATAAGGGAGTAATTTAGTGAATTTTTTAACTTGAGTGTTCTAGATAGTGACTAAAATTAGCAATTATTGAAAACTATTTTTTTTGTTAAAAAAGATAATTAAATATAGCTTTTAATTTTTAAGTCTTATCACTTTATGACAAACAGTTTATTGCTTGAAGAGGACTTGGTCTTTGAGTATTTGGATTTTGAGAAGCTGTAAAAGACCCCAGAAGCACTGCAGCAAATGTGTGAATAAACATGTAGATGTTTGGATATATGCAAACATGATAATGCATTTTAAATTTGCTTAATTAAATTTCGTTATTTTATATTCATGGGGAGGATTTGTGAACATTAATTAGTTCATGTGCAAGACAGTCACATTAGCAAATTGTTCCTTTTTTTCTTTTTAGAGTTAGGTACAAAAGTAAAAATAGGTGAGGGAAAGCTAGGACTGTAGCAATACTTTAGCAAAACTGGTGCAAGCTGTAGTTCTATGCATTTACTATTGAACTATTGTGCCTACATGCTTTCTATGCTAAGCTTTTTTTTTTATAATTACCTAATGATTGAAATATTTTTCCTTTCTCCGAATTAGAAGTTGAAAAAATGGACTGGAAAGCAGGAGCAACATACTTCCCCTCATTCAACACACTTTTTAGAAACATGTATACAAAATTCATGGCATCAGATTAATAAATGCTGAGTATAAGGTAGGAGGAGGTTGATTGTTGGCTTAGAGCTGTAAAACCTTCATAGACTCATAGAAGGAAAGGAGGGTGCCTCTTTATTTCTTTTTTTTTTTTTTCTTATTCCATCTTATTCCATGGTGTCTTAAAGTGGGATAGAGTTTTAGGTTGCCTGTTGCATTGCTGAAGGTTTATAAAATGGATTTGAAGGGAAAAAATGTAATATCTGCAAACACGGGTCTGTTGTACAGATGACCGTGTAGTTCTCCTGCCTCCCTATTCAGTCTTCCATTGCGCCGGCATGAAGCATTCCATTCCTAAGAAGGTGACCAAAGCTTGCCTTGAGCTGCAGTCAGTGTGTAGGTACAGCTGGAAAACTTTAGCAAACCTTATCAAAACCACATCTTGTACATTCCTGC
>NW_009733332.1:0-2310 GCF_000703405.1 Apaloderma vittatum | reverse complement strand
TGAGAGTTTTTGAATTTTGGGCAACAAACAATCCACATCTTGAATTTTGGCCAGCAAACACTGAGGCTAGGTAAATTTCCTTCACTTCTCATCATCTTTGTTACTTTCTCGTTCTGTCTGGAAATCAATGTTCTTAAATAGATCACCTCCCTCCCCTCAAAAATACCATATTCAGTAAATACCACATCTACACGTGCAAGGAATATCATGTTGCAGCTGTTTGTCTTACTCATCGCCTTTTTTGATGTGACTATGTCAGTCCAGAAAAATTGGGATTAGTCAAGCAATGTTATGCTTTCATATCAGATGTGTTTTAATTTTGAATATGGTGTTCATATTTCACTCTTTCTTTCTTTGATAATAATGCCATGTTTCATTTTTCTTGAAGCCTGCTAAGAGTCTCAAATTGTTTATAAACGTAAGTCAAAACATTCCCCACTGTTACTCCTATTTTCCAGATAGGGATTTTGAGGCAAAGGGGAAGATTAAGTGCCTTGCCCGAAGTGCCAAGCTAAGCATCTACTGACAACAGCCTCCTCTTTTAGCTATTATGTGTCCTTTCTTCATTTAATATGTAGAAATGTCAATTTCTACATATTGGAGCTGGGGTGCCCACACTGAGGAGCGGAGTGAGGCTGGACCCTGTGAGTTCCTCAGCCTCCTGCCTGCCTTACAACCTGTGGGCTGCTGCCACTGCAAAGCAGGAGGTGCCACCTGGAGATGGTGTGTGGAGTTAGCAAGAAAATCCTCATGCGCTTTTGGCCACCAGAAGCTCCAGTGGTGGCTGGCAGCAGGACTGCAGTGCTCTAGGTTTTCACTTTTATGTGAATAGAATCCTGTGGTGGGAGGGAGTAAAGCTCTGTAATAGTTTACAAACACACAGCACGCTGTTACTTCACAAATGGCCTGCACCAATGTGTAAACTGTTCAGGCGTGGGAAGAGTTTTTTGGGATTTTTTCCTAGGAGTCCCAGGGTGAATCTGAGGAGTGTTAACTAGTTAAGTATAAATTATCAAGTTTTCTGTCCACTGCACAGGCAGAAAATGAAAACAACTGGTAGCAGGTTCTGTGGCATCAGCAAAAGCAATGATGGGGGCCAATTAAGGGACTTGGATGTGGAAGTTAAGGGAAGGAAAAGAGCAGAAACCTGGATGAGGAAGATGAACGGGCTGCCTTGTGGTCACCAAGTTCTCAGACTGAGGGGGAAGCTGTGTGATGGTGCCTTCCTCTGCTCTATGAGCTGGCTTTGATGAAGGTATAAGTTTCCAAGTATTGATTTTTTTTCTTTTTCGTCGTTTCAGCCTTGATATACTCTCCTTAATGTGAAACCATGCCCCATGGTCTGCAGGAGTTGAGTAACGAATCTGGTGGTCCTTTCTGGACTTTTTTATGGTAAATGTACATAAACTGAATTAAGAACTATAACTGAGATTGAATAAAAGTGTACTGATCATTATATGTAGGATTAAGACTTAAATGTGGATGCTTTGACTCAGTAGCCTTCTGAAATGAGGTCTGTTATGGGTTTAGCGTTTCCGTTTTCAGCATGTACTGCAGTTCTGGACTCTCAAGACTCACATAAGCATTCTCAAAATAGTTATCTCAAAGACAAAAACATTCTAGCATTCATGCGTAGTAGTCCCAGATGTACCATGGACTGCTGTATTATAGGGATTGCTGGTTAGCTCAGTTGGTTAGAGCATGGTGCTGACAACACCAAGGTCGTGAGTTCGGTCCCTACTCAGTCCCCATGTGTCGCCTGATCTAGTTGAGAGTCGTCCCTGCCCATGACAGGGAGGTTGGATTAAATGATCTCTGAGGTCCCTTCCAGCCTAGGCCGTTTTGTGATTATAAACTGGGCTTTTTACTTGAGTGATGTTGTAAAATTCCTATTTGATTTTGAAAAATCAAAATGCTATAGATTCGAAATACAGCAGAAGTCAAATAGAAAAATAGCAAAGTTTAGCAAAATGGAAAAATCCCAGTGAAGTGTTTCAAAACGTACCAAGATAGAAAACATTTTCAAAATGTTGTGAACAAAACCAATTTTGCTAAAAATACATTTTTGATGAAAAAGTGTATATAGGTTTTTTTTATCCTTTTAAACTCCTGCAGACTGTATCACACAGAGGTGAAAATGAGGTATTTGAAACTGTTATCAGACAAGAATAGCTAGAAAGTGTAGTTGTGAAGGTGGTAAGCTGAGATGCCATCCTGTTTCTGCTACGTTTCTGTGTTGCTGCTGAGCAGTGTGCTACCTGTTTCAAAAGGTACTGTCTTGGTTTAGAAGACAGGGAAAAGCCTCCCTTG
>NW_009733331.1:23886-26928 GCF_000703405.1 Apaloderma vittatum | reverse complement strand
AGGGCCCATATTTAGATACGGGCCTGTAAATATTGTAACCCAAGACAAATTTATATCATTTTTTAGCAGCTACTATCAATTTCTATGCACTTAATGGACAAATTTGCCTTCTTAGGAAAAAACCTTCGCTGTTTGAATTCCTTTGTCTTTAGCTGCAGATCTTCCTCTCATTCAGACTTTCATCATCTGCCTGCTTTGCTGATATGTGTGCTCCCTGAGGTATGGCAGCAAAGAGATGGGATGAGATGGCCCATATTAGTCCTGAAGGCTGTGGTCAGCCTACTTTCATTCTGTGCAGGCTGCAAAGACACGTTTCCATTGGTCTCTGTGGGAATAGGCCCACCTTGACCTCCAGGGTACTCCAGGACGAAGACAGTTTTAACTTCTGAGACTGTAGAGATCTAGCTGCAAGGACTAGCTGGGACAGTCTTTGGGAACTGGTGGTCATGGATAGGTATTATCATTCTCTCAGTGGCTTCAAATACCTTGGCACAGGAGTATTTGATAATCCCAGTGGGAAGTTGTGAAGGACGTAAATTGGAGGGATATGACAATAGCTAACATATCATTTGAAGAAGAGAAAGGTTTCCTACACATGAAGAAAGCCCCTTGTCACTAGAGACTAAGCTACCAGCTCTTGTTACTGCTTTCCTAGTCTTTATGAGGCTTGCCTCCACTAAACAGCAGCAACCACTTACACAGCTTCTTTTCTCATTTATCTCCTGTGCTCTTTTGAAGCAGTAGATAAAATCTTGCCTTGCCAGCATCATCCTTTCAAAATTTCTTTCAAACTCAACACTGCAGCAATTATTTACTATACTTTTTCCAGCAGCCTGTTCAAGTTTATACCTACAAGGATTTCTGAGGGTTAATGGAAGAAGCAGTGAAAACCACCTACTAACATTTATGGGGAGGTCAAAAAACCTCATCAAAATAGCCTTGGTGTCCTAAAGGAATAATGTGTATCTCATGCTCAGAACATCAATGGGTAACCATAGGATTAGCAGTCCCAGTGCAAAGGCTCCAAAAGAGGTCAGTCTGCATGTCTTCCTGTACTTTAGAGTAAAGGAGGTGCAGAAAGCTGGATATCAGCTCAGTGTGGTGTTTTTCCAGAAAAGCTGCTTAGACACTGGACTGAGTTTACTACATCATCGTTGGGGTTGATGTTGTACAGTTATCTAAAAGGAGATTAAAAAGGAAGGTTAAATAGCAGACACAAGTTTGTTTTTGTTTTTGTTTTTTCTGAAAAAGGGCATAAGGAAGAACAGAAATAAAGCTCTGGAGCTCTAGTACCATCTGTTTCAATCTACTTCTGTTGCATCAACCTTACTAATGGACACACAGATAATTAAAGATTGTAGAATAAATCTCTCCATCACAGGACATTTTCTCTGTTTCTGAAATTCATAATAATGCTTTTGTCTCCTGTAATCTCATTTGTGTGTTTACTTTCTGGGTGGCAAACTGAAGAAACTCTTGAAGTTAAAGAAAACGAAACTGAGATTGTCCTTAAACTAATATTGTGTGAGTAATTTATGGCCCTATGTGATGTACAGAGCTTATTAAGCTACTGTCATTTATAACCTTGAATATAGGTTCTCTGTCTGCTATCATTTTATTAAACCAACTAATGTGTTTTTTAACTTTCTCCTGGGGTTGTAAAAATGTAAGCTCAGTTGATTTTATATTTCACTACTGATCAGGTTAACAGTACCAG
This sequence comes from Apaloderma vittatum, assembly GCF_000703405.1. NCBI lineage: Eukaryota > Metazoa > Chordata > Aves > Trogoniformes > Trogonidae > Apaloderma > Apaloderma vittatum. Next base: position 25,211 of record NW_009733331.1, on the reverse strand, counting down.
ATGAATCTTCCTGTCCACAACACTGAGCAGTCTTACAGTTTTGTCCAAGACAAATGTTAAATCTAATTTGAAGGTCACTGGGAGTGATATAGCAGTTACTGGGAAACACTTTATATCACTTCACTTTTCAGCAGTCTGCTTCCAGATAAAACTGAAAGAGATTTAAGAAATTGATTGCAGAGATGGAGAACAGAGCATATGTTATTAGCAGCAGCACTGTTAACATGCTACAAACGAAGCTTGTGGCATTCCCTCACCAAATTTAATCAATTAGATATACAGAGAGAAAACATCTGAAAGCCCCAGTGTTCACAATTTATTAGCTAAGGAATCAAACTTGCATATTTAGTCAAGTTCAAAGCCCAACATTTGTGTCTCTGACCTCTTTCATTAGCTGTATGGAGAGTGTATTATCCATATGTCTAGAGTATTTTTCCTTTTGTCTTTTCTAGTGTCTCTTTCCATATGACTTTCCATTTAACCATTCAGCCTTGCTTTTCCCCACAGAGTCTTTTAACTATTCCATTATGAGCTCTTTTCCAAAGGCATCACAAGTTACCATGTTCTGCTTTTATTCTAGCTCCTGTATTGATGAAATACACTCTCATTATGAAGGAAACACTAAAATCTACTTGGAATGTAGTTTATAAAGCAATGAGTACTCATTTTTCTCTTAATCTAAATTGTGGCTCTTTAGTTTGTTTTTGAGAATGTCCATAGGACAATAGGAAAAGCCTTATTGATGTGAGTTACATATTCTGCTGTAATATTGTGCAAGTTCCATGCCGGAGAAAGTAAGATTGCTTTGACACTATCTGAACTTTAACAAAACTACACTGTCTCTATTTTTAATTTTATTCTCTCTCAATATAAAGATTGTTAATTCTTTCTGTCCTGTTTCCCTAAGATAGGGTGCCATGAACTGTAATTCTTTTACATTCCTGCCCGCTGCTCCATCTCTCACTTCTTAGTTGATGCAGAATTCATGTTTTCTTTTTCAAATGACCTGTCTTCTATGATCTCTTCAGTTAAACCATTGTTTTGTCAATCTCTTTGGTTACTTGTGATTTTTTGGGAGTTCTTTTTAAGCATTAAAAGTTAAATTTATTAGACTACTACGATTTAAATTCAACTTATTTATCTAAGTATTCTTTACTCTGCTCTTTTCAAATTCCCCCTGACATGCTTATTCTTGTCATAAAGCTCACTGTGTGAAGTGTCTGGTCAAAACTACCTTCTTCTTTCTTTCATTTTTAACAAAAAAAAATCAAAGAAGGCATGAAATTTAGTGTGTTGTGCATAAGATCTTTTTTGTTCTCCTTTCC
>NW_009733331.1:0-23855 GCF_000703405.1 Apaloderma vittatum | reverse complement strand
CCTGCTGAATAAGAGACTTTTTTCCTCTTGATTTCATTTTCCATTGTGTTTGTAGAATATTTTCTTGTTTTATCTTAATTTATAGCTAACCTTTCTGATTATTTTTATATCTTTATTTTTGTGACATTCCTTCATACTTGCCTTTGGCAATGGTATTTTTGTCACTTTGTAGCTTTTCTCCATTTTTTTTTCCTTAACAATAATGTATTTCTGGTTAGATTGGTAGTTTATTGAATTAACTATCTTTCTTTTAAATTGCAGTAGGCTAATTGCTGTCCATTTAATACTGTCACTTTCAGGATCTACCAGTTCTCCTGTAGAAGGACTTATTAGATATAAAATATATTTTCAGATATATAAAACACACTTATAGATTGATCCCCCACCCACCCCCTTCAAATTATGGTCTGATGCCATGAAAGTTGTTGTCCTTACTCTGCTGTCATGGCCTGTTTTTTCCCTAGAATAATGAAAAATATACTTGTACAACTCCTTCTACAGAAATTATCTTCACCTTTTATTTTAGAAACTGAGGAAATTATCAGTAAGCCATTATTCTATGTCTGATCTTCAGTATCATAAAGGCTTACATAAGACTTTAAATGTGGGACATAAACCATACCTCAGTACATTCCAAGAATTCATATTTCTTGGTTATGAGTTAACTGAAGTCTTTGGTTTTAGTAACTGCAGTTAACTACACGCTTCTGTTTCTCAGCATAGACGACTTCACTTCTCTTTAAGGTCTTGCTTTTCCAGTCTCTCCATTGTCATTTTCCCCTCTAGCATTCTTTCTGCTTTCTTTATATTTTCACCATTTCACAAGATAATATTTACTTTCTGGTGGATTTCTGTCAAATCTGTTAAATTCTTTAATACTGAGTCCAGGATAGATGTATGTGGTCTACATGGAAAGGTTTTAGTAGCTGGAGGCTGCAAGGTTGGCTCCTGTGAGAAGACACCAGGAACTGCCCTATGTCTAACAGAGACACTTTCAGTGAGCTATAATGAACTCACTGCTAGTCAAAGCTGAGCCCATCAATGACACTAGTGGCACCTCTGTGATAAAATATTTAAGAAAAAGTAAAAAATTCTATCAGCTGCAGAGAGAAGAGTGATAAAATGTGAGAAAAACAGCTCTGTAGACACCCAGGTCAGTGAGTAAGGAGAGGTGCTTCAGGTACTGGAGTAAAGATTCCCTAGCAGTCTATGGTACAGACTTCGGTGAAACAGGTTGTCTGTCTGCAGACATGGAGGACCACAGCAGAGAAGATATTTACACTGTAGACTGTGGAGGACCTTATATAAGAAGAAGTCGATATGCTCTAAGGCAGCTGCAGCCCATGAAGAGCCCATATTGGAGCAGGCTCTTGGCAGGAACTGTGATCTGTAAAGAGGGGCCCATGTAGAAGCATGTTTTGTGGCAGCCCATGCGACTTCATGGGGAACCCACGTTGGAGTAGTCTGTTTCTGAAAGACTTTTTAACTCCATTTTCCCAAGTCAAATCTGTTTGGCCATAACAACAATTGTTGGAACTGGTAAATTATCATCCTGTCCTTATCTCAGCCCACGAGTTTTTTCATCATATTTTCTCTCCCTGTCCTGTTGAGGTGGGAGGGGAGGGAGCCTCTTGGTGGGCACTTGTCAGCCAGGCAAGTTTAACCCACCACAATAGAACAAGACTGTAGGGTTTTGTGTTTGGGGATTAGTTTGGGGGTTTTTGCAACTTCATGTCTTGCCAGTGGTGTTGCTTAAAGAACTGTCATCTATGAAAAGACACTAAAGTTTGAATTTTGGATTTTCACATCAATCCTTTCAGGTTGATTCCCCAGATGCCTACGTGGCCTAGTTCCCCACGTTCGGTGGCAGAGCAACAGCTCGCAGCAGTACTTTCATTCTAGAATACTAATAAAAGAAAACTCATTTCAGATTTACATTTGGCCTGCTGGCAGATATACCTGCTTGGGAGAAATGGTGGCTAGAGGTGGTTTGAGTATATGCATAGAGAAAGCTATGAAATTCAACAAACTTCTAAAGTACAACTGTTGACTTTAAAGTAAACAAATTGTTTCAACCTTCTTAACAAATATAGTCACAATATGAACACTTAATGTAAATGTGGTATTCTTTTGGTTATTAGGGATTAGAGTGGAATTTTTGCCTGTTTTTATTGTGTATTTTCCTTTCAAAATTTGTGGTTTCTCTGTTGCTGGAAAAAAATATGTATTATGTTATGATATGATGTCCATGTTTTTGCTTGGTGTTGTATGATTTGAAAAATTCCCCTACTTTTCAGCTGCAATGGCTGAGTCAGTGTTTAAGTCCAACAGTTGGTGCTGTATGTCAGCACCTCAGTTAAATAACACTCTTAGTGATGTACTTGTCTGTCCCAATAAACATGTTCATTTGAAACTGTCATTGCAAGGTGCCATGATTTATTACAGCTTGAGTTTCACTAGAATAACATAACCAGAGCTATACAACAAAATGGCTAGACAGAAACTATGGCCTTTATTTTTTTAGTCACTTTTGTTACATTATTTTAATGATAAATCAGGAAATAACTGTAGTAATATTTCATGGTAAACTATCTTTAAGTATTCTAATTTCTCAGATTATTATGTTTTTAATTTATATGAAAGCTTCAGTGACTGAAAGTTAATTCTGAAACTTTAAGAATGTAACAATAAATATTTTTATGTTCCTTTTTTAAGACTGAAGTTACTGGAAATAGAAATCCAATAGATATTTTTCTTAGCCCACGTCTCACAGGAAACTTGATCATAAAATCAGTTCAGGATGATCTTTCATATTGAGTCTGTTTTTCAGAGTAGGACACTGTGGGAATTCTCCATTTTAAAAAACTAAGGTCATAAAAAGTGCAAAGTAATCAGTCTAAACAAGTCTAGTTTCATTATTCAATGATTTGTCCCTATCCATCTATTCTTGAGAGTTATGATTCAGGGGAAGTGTAAAAATTCTCCAGTGAACTGAGAATGGTTTAGGAATAGAAAAGTTCAGTGAGGAAAGGAGGAAATGGTTAACCAAACTAATCAGAGCTGGGTAGGAGCAGTGAATTTTCAAATGAATCTTTAAAAAAAAACAACCCCGCACAGACAAAAAAGCCCATTAACCACTGGACAAAATACATAGATGTATGAAAACCAAATGAGAACCTTTTCCTGAAAAATAAACATACCAGGAGAGAAGTAGAAAAGACACTATCATCAGTTATGTGTGTAAAGGGTATCATAAGGTTAAAAACATAAACTGATATTAGGCAGAAGAATGGGTTTAAAAAGTAGATATGAATAATTTTTTATTATTGCACTTTAAAACAAATTTTAATAGGCAATTTTATGACAGAAGTAGACCAAATAAACACATTCTTAATAAAGTTTTCTAGCAATTAAAATTATTGTTCTTAATTATTTCTGGGTTTCAAATATTTTAATTCCTTAACTATTTTGGAAATTAATTAGTTTTTGTGCTGCTTCTTTTCTTCCCATTTCAAGTTATCCTTCAACTTATTTTTAATAATGCCTATGGACTTCTTGGCATGCTGCTGAATAAATGAAAAAGTCTCATTATTTTTGTGTGACCTGATGCACTGCTTGTCAGAAAACAGGCATAATAACAATCTAACATACTGAAAATTGCTTTTCGGTCACCAGTGCAAGACGATCCAATAACATGAATAAGCTCAGAAATGTACACACAAATGAAAAAAGAAATACAAGGAAAGTGTTTAGAAAGGTGATATGATTTTTTGCAGTAGGCTTAAGTATTGAAAATAGGTGCAAAAAAAAATATGTAATAGAACAATGCTGTGTTGGGGCATGGGAACAAGACTGAGGGAAATGAATAATCCAGTATAAATTTGATAATCAAATAAAAAAGGCTGAAGAATAAAGACAGTATCTGTATGGAATCAAAATGTACTGATCCAAGTTTTGAAAGCAGCTGGGGTTTCCTTGGTTGCGAGCAATATGTTGCAGCCAAGATGACTCTGAGCCTCTCCCGCAAAGCCTTCAGTAACTGAAGCAGAAACAGAGCATTAAAGAGAGGATGAGATGCTCAACTTACAGCCCTAGCACACTGTGCAGAGAAACCCTTCAGAGTTCCAGAGCTGGACGCAGCTGTGGGCGGGTGAAGGGTGAAGGGTGCAGGGGAGAGCTGCTGCAGCCATGACTGCCAATATCTTGAGTGTTCTCATCAGCCCAGGCAGTGCTCATAGAAAACTTACAGTCCTCAGACCCATAAAAATACAGTGTCTGTACTGGTTTGTATTTATATCACAGCAGAGCAGTCGTTGTACAACTCTGAGCTGACCTGAAATTGAAATGCAAGATCTTTTTTACTGACTTGGACTTCAAGAGTACTATGTATGTGCAGCAGACACGTCTTCAAAACTGTGAATCATAGTGAGAAATACTGTATCACTAACCATGTTTTTTAATACCCAAGGTGCATTCCTCTTTCTGTAACTGTAAAGAATTCAGCTTCTTTCAAGGATCGTTGTGCAAAGCGATTTGAAATAGCCTGATTCTTCAAAGTTTCTGAGGTCTCCAAAGTGGCTAGTTACCTCCAAAATTTTGGCTTAAGTATTTGAACAGTAAAAGCAATGTTAAACATCTCTTTCCAAATCTCTACAGAGTCAAAATGTCATAATTTAGTCGCATATATTAATTGTCATCTTTCAGATGTGAAAGAGATGAACTTAAAAAAAAAAAAGGTTCACTGCTCTTAATGATGGAATTAGAATCAAAGCTAAACTACTTAACTAAGTTAGTGTATTACCAGATAATAAGATATAAACATAGGAAGGAGGAATAATAAAGATCCGTAAAGAAAATATCAAAAGCTAACAGGATAGTGAAACTTTTCTTCAAATATTTTGATTTAGCTGATCATTGAACACTGTTTTCTATTAACTGTTTAGAGTTTGTAACTGTACATCAAATCAGAAACAAAATTTAATATAAAATAATATTTCTGCTAAATGACAGCAATTTTGCTCTGTTTTATTTAAGCAGAGTGAAATAAAGGTGAGTTACACAAAAGGTTTGCTAAAAGAAAGAAAAAATACAACATTTTGTCACAGGTCTAGGTGATGCATCACAAATGTGATACCCATCTACACTTTGACAATGATGATCAGGGAAGAGCAAATACTGTCAGATAGTTTTTTCCTGCACAAGCAATAGGAATGATGAGTAAGAAGGTCACACTTCGCACCACTGAAAACAGCAGACAAATCCTCCACAGGCTCAAGTGCACTTTTACAACGACAAGCCATACACCCTGGAGTTTCAGTACATGGGCTTGATGTGCAGTAGAGCTGAAGACAGAACAAAGCATCTCCTGATCCTCCTTGTACATCTGTAAGACCTCACTTTCAATATCCAGTACGCATTCCAGTTACGGGCAAGAGCCTATAGCATTCATTTGGGCATCAACACTGACTTGGGTGAGCCCACAGGTAACTTGGCAGCAGTGTCTTTCTCCAGGGCAAGCCTTGTGTACAAATACTTGTACACACATGCACGAAAGAAGAGAAGTCTCCTTCTCCTCCTTGCACAACTTCATTTCCCGAGCTTGTGCCTCCTTCCTTCCCACCTTCACATGCACCTAGCCTTCCACAAAATCTCAGTTTCCAACCTACTCTAACACTGATCCCAAGTGCTTTGCTGAAATGGAGACTCTGGTCACCTAGATGACATTGAAGGTAACATCCAACACGTCACTCACAACATTTCATGATGTCTTATTTGTATTTTACTAAAGAGATTATTTTTCTATGCTTCAGACTTATTTTTATATGGCAAACTAATCCAAAACAATGAGGTTTTGTTTTGTTTCTTTGCATAACAGATGTGTGGAGGAGGAAAAAATATATGTACATAAGGATTTTCAAATACAAAGAACTCTTCCTCTGTCAGAAAGTAAATATGTAAAATTACAAAATGTTCTTTGTGAAAAACAGCATTGCACAAAGGCCAAATAAACTAATGACATATGCTCAAGAATTACATAAAACTCAAATTCATTTTGTTTCCATATATGAGTACATTCATGAAGTGTAAATACTAAACCACTAGAAATTTCTATAGCTCTAAAAAAGTTTATTGGCTTTTTGTTAATTCTAGCTTATTACAGATATATTATTAATAAAAGTAATTGATAAGACACTAGACTTCTTAACCCATCTGGGATGTAAGACCTCCCTTCCTCCATTCAAGACGTTGTGTTTCCAACTAATGTAACATATTCCAACATTGTACTTGGAGATCTCCCACATGTAGTTTAAATGCTAAATGTTGCATGGTTCCAGTGCCAAAAGTTTGTTAGTAAAGGTTGTAAATTAATCAGAATTAAAGCTAATAATTCTTAAAGGAAAAAGAAATCAACAAAAAAACCCAATACTCCTTGCTCCAAATCTTGGTCTTAAACTCTTATCACAGTGGTCCTTTGTTTCTTTTATGTGAGTTGTTTGTGCAAGTACTTTTTCAATAGCTTATGTTTGTTTAATAAACACGTATTTCTCAGGGTATTTCCATTTTCATTAATAGGAATAGTATTAAAATATTTCAGTTTGAGAATATTTTTATACAGTCTTAGAGCATCCTTAACAGTAGGTTTCTTTCCTCTACTGAATCATAGAATGGCCTAGGTTGGAAGGGACCTTAGAGACCATTTAATCCAATCTCCCTGTCATGGGCAGGGACACCACCTCTCGATTAGATCAGGCAACACATGGGGACCAAGCAGGAATCGAACCCACAACCTCGGTGTTGTCATTGTTGTCAGCATCGTGCTCAATCCACTGAGCTAAAGGCTGCATCTTATTGAAGGATCCCTTTAGTCATGTGTAGGTAGAATAACAGGCAAAGAAAACTGGAGTGAAGAGAAAAGGTTTAAAAAAATTGCAAGTTCTAAGCTGTTCTTTGAGAAACTGAGAGTACATTCCATTCCCCTGGTGACCGGTAAATATGAATTTAAATGGGCATTTTAAATAAGCTCAAACTGGTGGAAAGTGTTCAGCAACTTCAGGAAAGTGTTCAGCAACTTCAGGGGGGTTTACACCAAGCTCCATATAGCTAAGATTTCTAGACCTATCCACAGGAATTCTAAGACCTCCATTAACTTTGAAATATAACATGACTCTATTAAAGGAAAATCGTTTCTTTTCTTTTGTTTGAAAGATGGTTGTAGAGCTTCTTGTTCATGTTAAGCAGGTATCTTCTGCCAAATACAGTTTATCAGTTACGGAAAACAATCATTAATCCTCAGTATTTTTAGTTAACCTTCTTTAATAACCAAAGTGACTGTGATTCAGCACTGCAAGATGAGAACAGAGCTGGAATCCTCTTAAAAAGCTGTAATCTCTGTTAACCCTTTCTAAAGCAGAAGTGTTTGAATTATTAAACTTGGCAACATTAACATTAATACTAGTTTGTTACTGTTTTATGATTTACAAATTTTTACTTTTTTCTTGTTAGATTAAATCTACTGCTGAGAAATTAACAGTATAGCTGTAGCATAGGGGAAGCTGTATAGGTAGACAGTATAGGGCTGCGAACACAGTGACAGCCTACACATTGAAGTACAATTCTCTTGTTTAGATTATTCCTTAACTTGGGACCTTGTTTGGATGTGATTAATTTTTGTATTCTGCCAAATCATTAGATATGCTGCCTCATTTTTTTAAATCTTACAGTTCTATATCCAGATCTGTGTCTGAGCAGTCCTATAAGAGAAGAAATAGCATGCTAGGAAGTACATCTGTATGCTTAACCCCGCCAGAATTAAGACGCAAATGTTTCATCACTGCAAGAGCTATACACCAAATTAATGATATTTCCAAGTATGATGAACTCTAAAACAATCCAGTATACACGTATTAGTTCCCTTGTGTACATAACTTTTTATTTTACAAGCATTTTATTCTTCTTGGAAAAATAATCTGTCAGAATAAGCAGAAATCCAGAACAGTTTGCTTGGAAAATTTTGCTAAATGTAGCCTGTAATACTGTTGCTGCAGTTCACTATCTCTATTTTAAGGGCACAGGAACAGAAAATAGGAGACAATTGTGATTCTGGTCCTCTGCTTTTTCCAGAAGACCCGAAGGAAGGGAAAGCATGAGCTCAGAAGTGACCCCTCTGCCATCCTCCATGCGTTACAGAAAACTACTCAATATCCTAGTATCCTAGAACAAACTTAAATTTATCGTTGGAGACTTTAAAAAAACCCCAAAGCAACCATACAACAAAACAACACAACTTCAGTGTGCTACTAGCTGAGACCCAGAAACATCAAGAAAGATACATACTTTGCTAGGACCTAAAAGGAAACTTAAATTCCTGTGCATTAGGTAGGAAATGTACACTTCGTAGAATGAGATCCAGGTAAGACAAAGAACCAAAACAGAGGAGGATCACAAGATCCTCAATGGAAGGAGAATTCCCTCCTGTCCCTGCCCTTCTTGCAAATTCGTTTCTCTTCAAAAGGTAAGCAAAGCCCACTAAACAAATAATTGAAAGACTTCAGCGGCACTACTGCACAAAAACATTTGATTTCCAGCCACTGTAATATACAATGTCTCAAAGAAATGTAAAAAAATATCCCCTTCCAATAAAACTATAAGAAAGCTCGGAAGTTAAGTGTTACAGTGTTTTGCCATCTAGAACTTAATCATAACTAAGGGAAAGGCAAAAGTATACTGAAGAGTGAAATTCTTTGTGTGTGTTTACTGAATTTCCACAGACAGGTCTCATTTAATTAAAGCTTCTGTATTCTTTCTGCTTTTGAAAAGCATATTTTTTGTGTAATAGAATTATAGATAGAATTGTTTCTTTACCAGAGCTAAAAATGAAAAATTACCCTAGTGAAGCTAGTCTAACTATTTCAGTGCTAGATTTTTCTCTGTTTAACACTGTAGCACATTTTTTTCTCTAATAGCAGATGAACAGCATTTTTTTAAGAGTTCTTTAAGAAAAAAATTTCTGTGGTTCAATAACTGTTATTGTTGGGCAACAGCAATATTTGTTGAATTTTTCTTTTTAAAAGTTTAAAAGCTTTGAGTTGTTTTTTTTTCCTCTTTTATTTCCATTATTCCTAGGAATTGAATGCTTCTATATAGCTTCCTTCCTTCTCGGTGTTTTCATCTTAAAATTTTTGCTGAATTTTTCATTGGACTTCATTTAGCCAGGTACCTGTGCTTAGTTCTCCTGATAAGTCAGCCATTCCACTCTCCTAAATAATGTTTTGCGTAGTTCTCTCATTCATGTCTCTATATCTACTAGATAATTAAGTCTTCTCAACTAAGCATAGATGTGATCACTAGTCATTTACTAGTTCATCCATCACCCAACGAACACAGGGAAGTTTCTTATGCAGCTCATTGTATTTGGTTTAATTTTATAGAGCTGGCTCTTACCTCTCTTCTCCATGCAACAAAACTCCATTGATATCACCTTTAAAAAAGTGGGGTTTATATATGTGTATATATATATATATGAGACAATTAATTTAATTGGTTGTACACAAACAATTCTTAGTTTCTCTCCGTACTTCTTATTTGCAAATCTAATACAATATTATATTACCTTTAGGAGACTACATGTACTTCTTGGTTTCTGTCATATTTCTCAGTTATTTAATATATGTGTTTGTCCCTTGAAACCACTGCACCTGAAAAAATTACTGTCATGCTGCACCTCTTTTTGCATAGAGTCATTTAAGGAAGACTAATTAAGACCTAGAAGTCTTACATTTTCCGCCGTTAAACTCTTAACTTCAAGCGATCATTTCATTTGGATACCCTTGTTTAGTCACTCAGTCAAGTTCTTATCATGGGACTCTGTTCACATAACAGTCACATAAAAATGATTAACAATACAGGTGCTGCAGTACTTAAACCTAAACAGACAATGGCCGGAGTTTTTTGTTAAATGGATCATTATATGTTGCCATCATCTAAAAAAGTGAAGATTGCTTTACAAGATGTATCATCAAGTTTATTATAAGTAGGAAACAGAGAGGAACGGTCCAATCTGGGCACTAATCTGTTTCTTTTTCATGGTAAATTGTTCTTTGGAAAGTGATTTTGTATCGTCATTGTACAGAAAAGAAACATAAGTATCAGGTTTAGTGGAAGGCTGTACATCACAAAGATTCCCAGTGCATCTTCAAGGGGAAATAGATTGGCTTTTGTTGGTAACCAAATTCTACCACATCATGAAGATTAAATGCTTCACTAGAGCAATACCTAAGCTATTTGCTGCTCTACTGATTTACCTCACACGTTACTGCCATGGGACAACCGTGTGTTCAGTCAACGACTTCTCCTGACATGTTTAAAAGTTTTAAACTTCTTTGTGAGCCTATATTTCAGAGAAATAAACACAAAGTGACTAAGAATACTTGCAAATGTAATATAAGCCAATCTAAGGCAAATGTTAACATCATTTACCATGGAAGGTAGCTTCATGTTACAGCAGTTTTCCCAGGACCCCTCGTGAGCTGTTACCCGACTACAAATTATGTTGCACAAATGGTGAAAAATCATATCCCAGGATGGTTCAGATTCTGAGTAAGATGAGAAATACAGGACAAATAAATAACGGAAAAAGTTATGGCAAAGACCTATCCTGTAAACAGAGAAAGGATCCAGAAATTCTTTTTTGGCAATTTTACTTTCATGTAGCTAAGAGGATATATAATTCTCAAAATGTAAAAAAAAAACCATAAAGAACTAGGAAACTGGGATTTTTAAATTTTTTTTCTTAAAAAGGAAAATACTTTTGTCTTCTTAGTTTTTACCTATTGACACTAAAACATTCGTAGTTAGAAGAACTAAACTGAAAGTTGTTGCAATGCAATATGTAACTTTAGGTGTTTGAAGGGGTTTTTTTTCTATTTTACTAATAAAAAGAAAGGGATGTTTTTATTTTGTTAAAATAATGTAATAAAAATTTCATTTTTTGATGTAATTCAACATAAGGTTTTTATCTTTACAGAATCAATGTCTACTCAAATTTGTTATAAAGCTAAAACCATATTTCTCTTGCAAGCTATACTATTTTTTAATTTAATGGAAAAAAGTCTTCATATAACACACTTCACATAAAAGAAAGATCTTCTTAGGCCAGTTTTAAAGTTCTAGGGAGGGTGGTGTATAATAGCTCTGCTCTCTGCACATAAACTAGAGTGGTGCCAAGGGGAGATGCTGTAATAGTGGCAGTAAAAATGGAAAGAAAATAGAATGTAGTGAAAAGAAAAGACTATTTGGGTGTTCAGATGATTTAAAGTACTCAAACTGAAATAGCCGCCAGGAGCACTTTCTTGCATTTTCACTTAGTGAAGGTACTGACCTTCAGACTTCAGTTATGGATCTTTCCTATGATATACTTCTCTTTGAAAGACTAATAGAAAAGTCTATGCACTATTCTCTCTTTAAAATCCTTTTTAATCTCTCATCAGATATAGCAGTCTTAACATATAAAAGTAGCAGACTTCTGCAGTTTAGAAATTTTCTTCACAAGAGCAGGCAACAAGAATTATCTATGCTTTGTGTCTATGAAGATTCACAGCAGACAGATTCTTGCTATGGACCCTCTTTTTGAGAGTCTTGTACATGGCTGTTTTATTCCTTTAATGTTTCTATGGAAATGTCCTTTTTCACAGCATCAGTCAGGCTAATATAAATTGGATTCTGCAAAGTGTATTCAATAATACACCGAAGTTAAGAGGCGTCCCTGCCCATGACAGGGAGGTTGGATTAAATGATCTCTAAGGTCCCTTACAGCCTAGGCCGTTCTATGATTAGCTCAGTGGTTTGAGCAGCGGTGCTGACAACAATGACCACAGCGAGGTCATGGGTTCGGTTCCCGCTCGGTCCCCATGTGTTGCCTGGTCTAGTCGAGAGGTGGCGACCCTGCCCATGACACGGAGGTTGGACTAGATGATCTCTAAGGTCCCTTCCAGCCTAGGCCATTCTATGATTCTATGAAATTACTTTTTCTTTGGGGGGGGGCTTATTTTAATATAGACTTGAAATTCAGCCTCAGCTACACAAAATACTTCTAAACTTCAAAACCTGTGACTATCTCTAAACACACCTGACTGCTTGAAGCTGAATAATATACTACTGTAAGTAGTATGAAATTCCTGTCTTCTCTTGGGTAAATATGAAGAGAGAAAAAAAGGTAATAGTTCTTATTATTACCATCAGTTTGTATTTTTTCTCAAGAGATCAAAACTTAAATGCTTCAGTCACATTTGTAAAATCAGAAATAACAAAACCCCTCCAATATAATGTTTTGGATGCAATAGGCTGTTCTACCTATTGTTTTCCAGTATTTAGGAAATTAGTATTTCCAGTATTCAGGTGTTGACTATGCCAGTAAAATTTATGAACAAAAGCAAAAGAAAGAATTTGTAAAAACTGTATAGCTATCTATTTCTTAATTCAAAGTACCCTCAGTGACACCAAGAAGAAAGAAAGAGGAATTACGGACTTTCTTACACTACTCAGTCAAGTTGCTAGGTCTTAGCACTTATAGCATTTGGAATGTTCTTTTAAGTTTTGGAAGGTATTTTAAGAAGACATATAACCAAGTTCAGAACTATTCTTAGATGTCACTGTTCCAGCCTACTGTCACAGAGAGTACTTAATTGACTAGGTATTTCTGCTCTTCAGGAGGGGAGACAAGTATTTCTGGAGGGATTGCACTGCTTCAGTGATTCCCTGTGGGCCTGCTTCACTGAGTACAATGTCATGATGATGCATGATAACATCATAGAATCATAAAATCAAAGAATCATAGAATGCATTGGACTGGAAGGGACCTTTAAAGGTCATCTAGTCCAACCACCCTGCAATGAGCAGGGACTTCATTAACTAGATCAGGTTCCTCAGAGCTCCATCAAGTCTGACCTTGAATGTCTGCAGTGACAGGGCCTTCACCACCTCTCTGGGCAACCTGTTCCAGTGTTTCACCACCTGTATTGTAACGAACTTCCTCCTGACATCTATTCTAAACTTACCCTGCTCAAGTCTAAAACCATTGTCCATTGTCCTGATGTTACATATCCTTGCAAATAGTCCCTCCCCAGTTTTCTATGTATGATGGCAGCATCATGAGATTGGGCATTGCCTCAGATACTGAAGGATGTAGGTTTAGGACTCTGTCAAGGAAGAAAACTCCAGTCCACATTCATAACATATCACCCACTTGTATGGAATTGTTTTGCAAGCAGAATAAACCACTGTATGCTCTGTGGGGCAGGGAGCACTGCCTTGCATGGATATTGCTGCCTCCCCCTCTGGAGCTGATCTGGTTTGATCTCCTGTGTATAGCTGATTCCTGACTTAAAACTCAACAATTGCTGCTGGGAAGAGTCTGTCAGGCAGAGGTAATGCTCATCATCCTTCTCATTTACTGGGCAGGAGAGATAAGAGACTGTCTTTCTCAGTCCTTTTCATTCCCTGGAAGGGGCAGAAACTGGATGACAGAAACTCCAATGCAATGTAGACACCTGTACAACTCATTGTTGACATTTACATCAACCCATTATATATACGGTTCATTGGAATGTACTACTGCTTGGCCTTCTTGTAATCAATATGGTAATTCTAATTTCAGTTGTACACAAAGTGCAAAAAATCTATATGCCTTACTGTCTTTTGTGAATCACCAGAGATGTCCGTAACCAGTCTTTTATTTACGTTGGCAATCAAGGAACATGCTTGTCGTCCTTCTATTTTGGATAATCCTTACGAAACCATTTTTATTGTACCTTTTCAGTTTCTCATTCTTCCACATTTTACACTAACACTGACCTGTAAAGTTTCACATATAATTCATTGAAGATGTTAGTTAATAACTTTAGGGATTGGATTCATGTTGTAGCCTAATATTTCTTCTAACCTTAACTCTAATCTGACAGAAGATGTAAAGATTTGAGCCTAAGCATAATTCATTAAAGATGCTGTTTGCTAATTCCAGGTTCCTTGGGCTACTCCTTGTAAATTGTGTCTTTCTGTTTATTCAAGTTGTAACACTGTATTTAAATCTAATTTGACATAAGAACTGGTGACCAATGACTAAGAAGAAGACACATCTGATATCTGGCACCAAACCTCAACTTATTTTGATTGCTTCTTATGGGCTCCAGTTTTGTGTTTCTTCCTTGTCCAAATTTTCTTGTCCTAAATCAAAACTCAATCTAACCTAAACTTGATGTGGTTGCCATAGACAACGGCCATGCTCATGGGAGAGGACTGTTTATAGCATTTATTTCCTTTAGTTTCTCACTATGTACCCCACTGTTGCTGTTAGTCTTACCTTTTTCACACACAACTGTGTCCCTGATCTGCCACTGAGATTACTAACTCCTGTGAATCTTGAAAGCAATCGTAACTCACTGGAAATTTCTGTATCTGCTCTACATTTGGTTTAGTCGCACTTTTTGTGTAAAGTTTTTGTTGTAACTCCCAACTTTAATTTCTAACTTTATCTTAGTTTTCTACAGAGGGTAATTACACCTGGTGGTCTGAAGTCCATAAGCTCCTTTTCAAGACTATTGTATGGAGTATTTGGTTTATTTCTCTTATGAAATATGAAATATGATGAGAGAAAGAGTGAAACAGTGGAAAGGAAATAAGAAAATGCTCCTTTAAAAGTTCATAATTATGAATATTAACAAAGTCCAAATTCTGTGGATACTGGCAGAGACGTTCTTTAAGAATCCAGTGGCTATATAAATAACTCTGCTCATGAGAAATCAGAGAAAATAATAGATAATATTTTAAGCTGTTGTGAAATCCTGTGCAAAATATGCTAACCTAATTGTCATAAATATTAACACCTAATATAAACAAGCATGAATCTTTAATACATATTGAAATAATAAAATTTCTCTTGTTCACAAAAAATATTTTATTGTGTGAGTCCATTATGGGTAGCATATTAAAAAAAAAAGAAGTAAGTTTTGCCTTCAACAGTGGCTAAAAGAATTATGATACCAGTTTCTTAATTAAATTCAAGTTTTCCTAAAGGAGTCTATTTTCATCACCAAGCTGATATCCAGCACCTTTTGCGAAGGAAGGAGGAGGTCTCCTGAGTCTCAACATACACAGATGTCTAGCCTCAAGAGAAGAAAGGATTTAAAGCTTTCCCAGCAGGCAGTATTAATTTCAAAGACTTTAATGCAAAAACATTTAAAAGTTTACTTAAATTGTTCTAGCAGTGGCAATAAACAGCGGTGCGGATGAAGTTTATATACACAACTAGAATAATCTGTCTGTGCATCTGTTTAAGAGATTCAACTTTATTGAGTAAAAGGGCTAAGGAGTTGTGTCGAGAGCTAGGACTGGGCCAGTCACTGAATGCTGACAGATGTTCTCTAACACCTTCATCCTCCCCAAAACAGGAAGGGAAATGGAATAAGGCAAAGAGACTTACAGATTAGAAAACTAAAACAATTTTAGTAAAACAATAATAGAAACAATAGTGAAATAATAAAAACAGTGAACTATATATAGATATATGCAACTCCAATACTGAACCCAATTCCCTCCCTCCCTGATAGCAATCACCACTGATACTGCAGAGCAGGCAGCACTGGGGAAGCTCCAGGCCCAGCGGCAGCGGGGAGCTGGATATAAGAGCTGGATTCAGGAACTCAGGATCGGGATCAAAGGCAAAAGATCAGATCAAGTCATCCTCGGACACAGGCCGTTGAAGAAGGCCTAACCCCCGTGATCCCTCAGTTTTATATTGGGTCACTATAGAAATTAGTATAAGCAAGAGCCTTTCTGCATACCAGTCTCAGACAGTAACTGTAAACATCAGGTGTTATCATTTCTAGTACAAGGCACTGCAAAATCATGCTGCTTACTTCAGAAAATGCAGCCTCTGAGACTGAACTAAGAAGTTAAAATCATGGAACAGAATTAGTTCTCTTTAGGCCAAACCAGGACGGGAGTATTGCTCTGTATGAAAACAAGTTATGCGACCTTGCTTTCAGGGTCAAATATACTAAACATTCAGTCCACTTTTTTTCCCTTTCTAAAGCATCCTAATTAATGGACTAAGGTCATATCAGAAGAAGTATTAAGTAAGAAATAAGTTCTTCCTAACACTTGGACTCACATACAGCAGAAGAATCCATATTTAGGAGACTAGTTGCAAAGGAAAATAAGAGCTTCTGTAGCAAAGGTATAAAGGTGAGGACAAAGAATTGTGGGATTTTCTTTATTTTTATTTGGTTCTTATCCACCTTCTAGCATAGATGAGACTCAGAACTTCTGTATATAATATAGTATTTAATACATTTTCTTATTTTCCTTTTAAAATCACCAAGGAATCTGACCTCTATTGAAATTCTGGGAAAGTCATATCACAAAGAAAAGCTGCATCAGGATTTTGCTCTCGAGGTTTTTGTCTAACTGGTCCCTGAGGTGAGTATGAATATAAAATGGTTGCTAACATAAGGCAATACCAGTAGTATATTTCAAAATACTAAAGATGATCCTCTCCCATCAGGAACTGTGAACTCGCTAAAGAATCACGGGGCTTCTGAGATGCCAAAATGAGAGTGTGAGTGTTACAGTTTTGAGTCTGGTGGGGCTTTGGGAAGTGTGGGGAAGGTCATGGTGGATGACTCTTGTGAAACTTCCAGAGCCCAGGTATAAGTCAGACTTGCTTCTGGCCAAGGCCAGGCCAATCGGCACCTCTGCCATCGGTGTGTTTAAGAGGGACTCTGTTGAACTGCTTCCTCTTTCTCTTTCCTTATCTTTCTTTGTCTGTCCTGTCTTTTGTATTAGGGAGTATTTTTCTATTGGAAAGAAGGGGAGGTGAGAGGAAAGCAAAGGAACATGATCATTGAGGAAGAGAGGGGAAGAAAGACACCAGAGCAGAGCACTTCCCCAGAGCTCCATGGTGAGTGAGATGGCAGGAAGATTATTGCCTGCTAACTGAAGATACCAATGGCAGCAAGAACATCAAGGATGTGGCAGTACCTGAAGAAACCCATACCAGGGGGGAGAGAGACCACACAGAAACAGAGGATACACCCAAGAGACCTGCAACCTCAAGTGGGATGAACTTGAGTGAAGGGAGAGGGTTGCCTCCTGTAAGGTGGACACGATGAAGCAGCAGGGGAAGATTGCAAGGAGCTGTCTTCCCCAAGAAGGGGAAGTAATGAACAATGGAATAATGGCCAGATGGATGGCAATCCCCACGCCCTGCCTCTTTGCACTGATGTGGGTGGCAGGAAATATCCAGGAAGATGGGAGGGGTGAGAAGGTAGTGTATTTAAGATCTAGTTGGTATTTATTTATGTATTCCTCTCACTATCCTACTCTGAGATAGTTGCTAAGTGGTCATGGTAAATTAAATTTGTTTTGTCCCCAAGTCTACTCAGTGGTTTTTTTTGCTCCTGACCATAAGTGTGAACAAATCCTCCCTGTCTTAATCTCAGTCCTTGAGCCTTTTTAGTTGAATTTTCTCCCTCCACATCCTTGTGGGGATGGGGTTGGGGGAAGGAGCAATCGAATGACTGCGTCGTTCTTCATTGTCGGCTGGGGCAGTCAGCTCAAACCACAACAGCAAGTGTGCCTTTCTCACTCTTGCCTTCTTTCACCTAGCTAAGGCAATTTAATAATTAACCAAATCCCATTTACGAGTGATTTAACCTCATGCCACAAATCTGCAATACACAGTATCAGGAGGTCATCCATATCCCAACAGAAGTAGCTGTAGAAATCCACATCCTTCCCAGTACCTCTCAGGAACAGAGACCCTGGCTCAGACCAAAGTCTATGTAGCACGGCAATCTGCCTCCTGCGGCAGCTACATGCAAGTGTGTAGGGAGGAGAGAAAATAGATTAAGTGATACTTTTATATGATACTTCTCCCCACAAGTTCTGCTTGCCTCCAATTGCTTTCAGCTTTGGAGGTTTCATGAGCCTGCTGTGATTCTTCTATTTAAAAACTCTCAGTGACTTATTCTTGAATGCTTGTCCAGGCTTCCATCATAGCCATGCAAACTGTCAGTATCTACAGTATCCTCAGCACGGATTTACACAGGTCTCTTGCTGTGTGAAAAGTTGTCTTATCTTCCTAAGTGTTTTCAGCCTTTTTACTCTTACTTTCATCCTTTCACTAGTAGGCTGCTAGTGCTTGTGTTAGAAGATATGAAAAATGATGATAAATTCTCTTGAATTTTGAATTTTGTAGATCTCTCACATATCATATCGAACTATTTGTTTTCTGATTACTAACTCTTAAACAATTAATCTTCCTTTTCACCATTTTTTAAACCATTCCAAGACAGGGAACTCGGTGCTTCAAATACAAATGAACTATGCATTGATGTAGTGGTGTAATGTTGTTTTCAGAGATGTTTCTTATTTCTTAGTAACTTCTAACAGTACATTTATTTTGGTCAGCTAATGAGTTTTGAGATCATGTTTTCATAAAACTATCACTGCTTCTAGATGTCACTTTTGTTTAGTAATGGTCCACAATTAACTTGATATTCCATATGTGAACTTAGATTTCATCCTCGATGAGTTACATAGTTACATGAGTTACTTACACACCTTTCACTTATGTGTCTGTCTATAACAAATTTTCTTAGTGTCCTGTATCTTCAGATTAAAACTTCCTTTTGGAGTTCATTAGTTTCCACTGTCTTCATTGCAGTGAGTAACTTGATGCAATTAGAAAATTTTCCTTCTAGATAACACTCCTAGACATTTTTATTTTGATAACTGACTATATACTACTATCAGTTTCACAATCTTTTTTATCAATAATTATTTATCTATATCATAAAGTTTGTCTCATCCTATAATTACTTTCTTCCTTTAAAACTTTTAATAAAGCCTTTTAGTGAAAGCCTTCTTGAAATGTAAGACCACTAAGCTTTTTTAACCTTGCAGAGAACTTCAAAAAGTCTGTAAGCAAGTTTGTTTTTTTCAACAAGCCAACAAGTATAGACTTTTTAATATTGTCTGACCTTGGAATCTACTACTTGGTAGTATGTTTTTCTTTTTTATAGACATTTGTGTTTTGGGCCTCCACTTACCTGGATAGTACCTGCAGTCTTCTTTCTTATAGTCACATCCCACCCAGGAGAGGAGGGGACTGGTGACTCAGATTCATAATTACCCAATGGTGTGGACAACGGCGAGACAAGTGTCAAGGTCCTTACACAAACAGTTTTTAATTTCTCACAATGTATAGATCGGACTCATGACAATTGGTTTTAGTTAAAAGACACATTAAGGGCAGACAATATACTACAACCTAGCGATAACCAGGAAAAGACTAGGTATACAATAAACTACAGCAAGCTGCACGTTAATGATAATAAGAAATAAAGGACATATAACAACTTCTAACAGACAGTATTATACTTAATGATTACAAGACAGAAACTAAGTATAAACTAAGCAAGCAGTATGATAGGCCCTGCATTACTCAGTGAGAAAGAAAAAAGGGAAAGAAGCAAGAGAGGAAAAAGGGGGTGGGAAGAGAGAAGAGGGAAGAGAGAGACAGAGAGAGATCACCGCTCCAAGTTCCCACATTGGTCCAGCCAAGCGGAGTTCAGGATGCATCCATTGTTATCTTCTTGCTTCTTCAAGTTTCTTCTTCATCTTCTTCTTCGTTCTACATTCTTCTTCTAAATCTGTACCTTTTCTTTTCTCAATTTATACATGCTTTATCTATATTTGGATGCACAGTATGTCCAGTAGAGATACGCACTCTTCCTATATGCAGATGTATAGTATGTTTGGTAGCAAAACAGGGCTACTCCTTGTTTAGGACCATATATAATTGCCTTATCTCCATGGGATGTAAGCTACAAGGCAAGACCATCCTGCCTTCGCAAGACTCCTTCACTCGTGGGTGACTGCATCAAGGCTGTTTGAGGCATCTGTTTCCTACTACCCTCTATCACATTCCATTGTCGTTTATCAGTTTGCCACACAGGATCAGAAAACGGTTTTGTTTTTTGACTAAGCTGGGGGTTTGTAAAATGCCAAGAAATGTTTAAGATAAACATTCACACATCTGTCCGCTATAATTATCTCCTTTTGTTTAGTGCAAATTCTGTCACTTAATATGAAAGTGGTGTAAAGTAAGATGTTAAAGACCATAATTACTAATTCTTTTTGAGTACTATCTGTCCTAGAATTTTCTTGCTATCAGTTCTGTTAATTTAATTTAATCACCTTCACAGTCACTTCAACTTTAATCAAACCTGCCAAGCCTACCACAAGGAGTTCCAGCAAAGTCCTCTGTTTGGATTTTTCTTCTCAGTGAACACTACTTTTAAAAAATATCACTGCCTTTCTTCAAGAGCCTTCCATCTTTGCAGGATCTCTTTATACACTGGTCATCACCTGGCTATTCATACAGTCTGACGTACTTTCTCCAGGTAGATTTAAAAATAGCATTCATCCAGAATTTTTTTTTTTCAGTTAATCTCCTTGAATTTGATTCTTTTCATCCAGATGCAACTTTTTCTTTCTGGAATATATTGATGCTTTCTAATACATTTCCTACTATTCCACTTAATCATATCAACTTCTTGTTCTATCTTAAGAAATACGCACTGATGCTTTGCTAACAGTGTGGTGCTCTTCAGTGTTCTCCTCACTGCCTAAAAGGATTAAATGTTAGTTATCCTGCTTATCCTCTTTTTACAAGCTTACTAAATTTTTCATAATTCCATCTTTCAGGTAAGTGCAGTCACAGGTTTTCGATTGATTCTGGAGGGATATCAAATTGTAATGCACTGTGTTTTGTATTGCAGAACAGCTTGTCAAGCAAATTATATTGATTCAGATCCTGCACACTATTTGAGATGAAGAGTTTTATTTTCTCTCTTGGGCTGCATAACTGTTATCCTTGAAATAGCCATATATATTGTATAAAGATACCTTTTCTGGACAGACGATGGAATGTGAAAGCTGTCTGTGCAATGATAAAGTAAATCTGCCCAGTAAGGGTTCAAAGCTGCACCAGGGGAGGCTTCAACTGGACATGAGGAAGCATTTTGTTACTGAGGAAATGGTCAAACACTAGAATAGGCTTTCCTAGAGAAGTGGTCATTACCCCAAGCCTGTTAGTAGTTTAGAGGCATTTAGACAATGCGCTTAATAACACACTTAAAATTTTGGTCAACTTTGAATTGGTAGGCAGTTGGAGTAGACGATCATTGTAGGGGCCTTCCACCTAAAATATTCTATACCTATTCTAATATGCATCAGTTCACCCTGCATGTCATCTTCTTCAGTTTTTTAGTTTGTTCTGTTTTGTTTTGTGGTTTGTTTTTTTTTTTTTTACCCTGTGGGAAAGAAATGATCTCTAAGTTGAAACAAAGCCTTTTTCCTCCCTTTTTTGAGCAGAGATGACATTCTCTACAGATGGAAACCAACATGCAACTAGTGGTGTAGCAAGGTTAGACTGTACTATCCAGACTAGTTTTCAAAGTGTGATATTAGTATTATAAATGTCAGTTTGGTTACAGCTGTAAGAAATGTTTAAATATCTGTACTTTTTTAAAAAAAAAATGTGTCCATGTATGCCATGTGTACACCTATTCCTCAGAACTTTCATGCTTGTAATCGTGCCTGTCCATAGTGGTATGCCTGCTTCGCATAAGTCAGTGATAGATCTTCTGCACTTTTTCTTGTTCTTTTGAAGGATAAAAAAACCAAATCAAATAAACAAAAAAAGAATAAACCACACCACAACCAATCATGAAGAGTCACTGAAGTTCTAGTTAACTCGTACATCTTAACAGCGAAATAAAATATCCTCTATATAAAAAGATATTTCTGTTGTCTTACTGTGCACTTTTTCATGGCTGCCGATGCTGTTAGTGATTCTGGACTGAATTGTTTGTCACTGCAAATCAACATGGTTCAACACATTTTCTGTGTTGACTCCTTAGTGGCCAGTACTGAGATTGGCGCTGTTTAACATCTTTGTTGTCAACGTGGACACTGGGATCGAGCGCATCCTCAACAGTTTTGCTGATGACACCAAGCTGAGTGGTGAGCCAATGTGAATCTCGTGAAGTTCAACAAGGCCAAGTGCCACGCCCTCCACCTGGATTGAGGCAATCCTGAACACAAATAGAGGCTGGGCCATGAGTGGATTGAGAGCAGTCCTGAGTTATGCAGACTTATATGAAAAGTAAGGGGTTGGTAGAAAGAACCACAAATCTAGCACAGATCCACAATTAAGCAAGTTTGTGATGATATATGTCTGTGGTTCCAGTCAGAGTTAGTCTCTTTGGTGGACTGATGACTGACTGCCAGACGCCTGCCCATCTGCTCTCACTCCTCCACTTCAAAAGGACCGGGGGAGAAAATAAGATGGAAAACCTTGTGAGTTGAGAAAAAGGCAGGAAGATCATTTACTAATTACCATCGCTCACAAAACTGACACAACCTGGGGAAAAATAATTTAGTTAAAATAGATTTGGATAAAGAGAAATACAGAAAAATCAAAACATCTTCCCTTTCTGCATCTTTCCCAGGATCAACTTCACTCCTTCACCACAAACTCCTCTACTTTCCCATACTACCCCACATTCCCCACGTGGCACAGGTGAGGATGGTGAATGGAGGGTTATATTGAGTCTGCAACAGTTGGTCTCTGACCTTCCTGCCTGATAGAGGCATCTCTACAGTCCCTACTGCCAACACCTTGATACCTACACCAGTAGGTACAACCGTCAAGAACAACCCAGGTGTGGGTGTCTTGCAAGCTGGTACATGCCCAGTTTCCCAGGGTATGTAACCCGTCACTGTTGTTTTACTGACCTTCTTGTCACATGTTTGAGAGAGGATAACTATGGACTTGAGGTTGCTCTGGTGGGATTTCTTGTCAAACTACTTCTCGTAATATTGTTGTTGTATGGATTTCCCCATGAAGCTCTCTACAATCAACCAGTTTAAATGAAATATATATTTGACTGGTTACGGACAGGTGTCGAGGGTTAGGGCTGGGCTGGCCACTAACACGGACAGACGCTCTCTAACCCCCTCTTCCCCCCCCAAAACGGGAAGGAAAAGGGGACAAGGCAGAGAGACATACGGGTTAGAGAAGAAAAATTAGAACAGCTTTAATGATACAACAATAGAAAGAATAGTGGAATGATAAAAGTAAAGAACTATACAACTATAGATAGTAGCCTGATATCAAACCTGACTCCCTCCCCCGATATCAATCCCCACTGGTGCTGCAGAGCACGAGGCACTGGGGAAGACCCAGGCTCAGATGCGGTGGGAGCTGGATACAAGGATCTGGATCGGGAACTCAGGATCCAGATTAAAAGCAGGAGATCGGACAGAGTCCTCCCTGGGCACTGACCATTGCAGAAAAGGGCAGAAACTCTTGTGATCACTCAATTTATGCTAAATATGATGTATATGGAATGGAATACTCTCGTTGGTCACCAGTCCTGTCTATTACCCCCTGGAGGTGCAACCTTTTACCTCCGTGTGACCCCTCTTACTACCCGGCACCCCCAGCGTGGCACACAAGAGCCAGCAGTGACCTTGGTCACTGTAGGAATAAATATCAGCAAAAGCTTTTCTGCATCCCAGTCCCAAGCAGTAACTGCAAACATCAGGTGTTATCACTGCCAGTAGCACACACTGCCAAAACATGCTGCTGACTTCAGAAAGTGCAGCCTTTTAGAAGAGGCTAATCTGAAAAGTAAAAGTCACTGAACAGGACTGGGTTTTTAGCTAAACCCAGGACAGTGGGAAGCAGCTAAATTGATAAAGAATCACAGAATGTCAGGGGATGGAAGGGA
>NW_009733330.1:0-8733 GCF_000703405.1 Apaloderma vittatum | reverse complement strand
TTTTTTTCTAATGCTTTCCTGTGGTTTGCTGGACAGTACTCTGTTTTTTATTGCTTCAGCCAGAGTGATGAAAAGGGATATCCAGTATCTTTTCACTATAAGCTGCAATAAATGTTCATTGCCCTAAAGCAGTACTGTGACTGGCAAGAATCCTTAAGATTTCTTGCTGCCTAACAGTAGCTCCTAGTACAGGTATAGATTAAAAAGTTACTACACAAAAAGATGATTTTAAAAGATTCTTTTGACACTTGGGGAAAATAAGCTCATGTTTGATTATAGGGCTATGTTTGTCCAATAGTTTGCAGCCACTGGAAAGGTGAAACCCACTATTTACTACTTTTCTCTTTATTCTTCAATGACCTTCTACCTTGCTCTGCTGTCTGTATGACCTCTTGGCAAGCATGTGGAGAAAAATAGGAGAAAGTTACTCAGTTTGTATTGCTGATAATTTAATGAGCCACATGCCCAGGGAGTCAGTGGAGGAGTGAAGTCTCTGCTGGGGAAACCAAGGTTGCTGAGGAAGGAAATTGATGGGGGAGAGGTTGGACCACTCCATGTGCTGGCACTGAGCTTTCACATCAGCTCAGCTGTCTTGTGCTGTTTGCTTCACCTTGAAAGTAATGTGTTTGGGTTGTTTTGTTTTCTGGTTTGTTTGGTTGGTTGGCCGTTTTTCTTCTCCCAAACAACAAGAAAAATATAAGATTACCAAAATATAAATGCATCCATATAACATTCTTGCCAGTTTTTAATTCAACATCTAGCGGTATGGCATTTTAAGTCAGCTGTATTAAGAACATCCAGAATGCATCTCACTCCCATGATAGTTATTTTCACCGCAGTAAAGCAAATAATAGATTAAAAGACAAATGCTCTGGTGATGGTAAAGAACCACATGTTTTATTTAACTTTCATGCAGTTAAGGCCTTGCATTCAAGAAAAGGAGAGTA
Source organism: Apaloderma vittatum (assembly GCF_000703405.1). Taxonomy (NCBI): domain Eukaryota; kingdom Metazoa; phylum Chordata; class Aves; order Trogoniformes; family Trogonidae; genus Apaloderma; species Apaloderma vittatum. The sequence continues at coordinate 7,786 of NW_009733330.1, read as the reverse complement.
GTATGCCTTTTAGCAGCTAATGCTGCAGCTTTTCTAAGTTATAGAAGACAGAGGTTAAGACATTTTTATGCATAGTACACAGTAACAAAATACATAGGCTGGATGTTTTTAAACAAACATTTTTAAAAACAGTTCTTATTTTTACTTAAAAGTTTATACATTGTAAAACCTGTCATCCTCAAATACGCATGTTGTAGGAGTTTTTGGACAAAAGCTCTCATCATTTATAATCTTACAACAGCATTATGATGACTGCTTGAGTAACATTTAAAACAACACTATGTTCTGTGGTTTTTGAGATATTATTTAAGAGCATTTAACAGAAGCAAATCAACAGTCAGAAATATGTGAACAGGCAGTCTTGGTAGACTTTGATGTTTACACAATAAGCTCACCAAAGGCCATTTTCTTTATCACACATTACCATTTCCAGAAATATTGACAAATAAAATGGTTGTCTCAGAAATCATTCAAATTTATAAGCCTTCATGGTCATATGACTAGCCTTACTAAGACTTTATCTATTTCTAGTTCTCTGACTTTGACTATTACCTATGTGCCTAAGTAAACAAAATAGCAGTTGAGAGTTTCAATATAGCAATCACACACTTCATGAACCATCTGTGGTGAACTTTGATTTGTAGAAGGAAGTAATTCAATAAATTCTGTACAAACAGATCCAGAAACATTCTAAATGAAACCCAGGGAATTTCTTTTTTTTTTTTTTTAAAAAGTGAATAAACTCAAGAAAATTACTTGCTCTAATGCACTTTTTTAAAAAAATTTTGATTACTAGCAATTCCCACTACCTTTCCTTGCACATTGCTTTGCTACTGTTTTTGGAAAAGTAAACTATATTCTGGAATACTCACCTGATCTACTTGGAAAATAAAGGCTTTTCTCCTCGCACAGACAATTATATATTGAATTTCTAGATTCAGAGTTACAGCCATAACTGGTCCAAAAGATGTTAATACAGAATAATGCTTTACAATAGATGTAAAAAATTAGTAATATGCCCTAAATATAGCATCACTCTTGACCAGTTAGATATATTAACATTTTCTTATTTTCCTGTAACAAAGGCTTTCAGAACAAGTTAAAAAAGTATATAGGATGGAGAACGCCTAGTCATATCATATGCACCTAGGTCTTTGCTTCATTGTTCTGTTGTTTAGCTGTTCCTGCTGCTCCTGTTTTGTATTTATTAAACAATGAGAAAAATGACTGAAGTAGAACAAACGATAAACAGCGCATGTATCTTCCTCTCATACTCAAAGAAAGTTGATATTCAAAGGCTTTCAAACAATACCTTCCACTCTCCTGGTTTTTTTCTGTCTCTAATTGCTGACTGTTATGGAATAAAACTAAGCTGACAGTTCTTCTGCAACACTTGCGGAGTACAGATAGAGGTTTGGAGAGACCTGTTGCTTTCAAGTTTATGCAGGGAGCTGTAATCTGCCGGCAGTAGGTGTGCTGGGTTGACCCTGGCCATCTCCCAGACACCCACCCTGGAGCTCCATCGCTCTCCGTCCTCAGGGCAGTGAGAGAAAATAATATGGAGAATCTCCTGGGTCAGGATAAAGACAAGGCGATCACTCATCAGCTACTGTCATGGGCAAAATAGACTCAACTTGAAGCAAATTAACCTATTGTCAGTTAAAAATAAAGTAAGACGGTGAGAAACAAGGAAAAAACCAAACCCATGTTTCCTCCAACCCTCTCTTCTTCCCAGGCTCAACTTCACTGCTTTGTTCCCAACTCTTCTACCTCCTCCCCACTGAGCAGTGCATGGGGATGAGGAATGGGGACTGGGGTCAGATCATAATAGCTTCTCTCTGCATGTCCTTGCTCCTCACTTTTTTCCCCTGCTCCAGCATGGGATCCTTCCCATACAATGCAGTCCTTCATAAACTTCTCCAATATGGGCCCTTCCCACAGTTTGCTGTTCTTCAGGAACTGCTCCAGCGTGGGTCCTTTTCCAGGGGGTGCAGTCCTTCATAAATGGACTGCTCCTGTGTGTGCCCCTCTTCAAGAGCCACAGGTTCTTCCAGGAGCCTGCCATGGGCTGCAGCTTCCATCAGGTCACATCCACCTGCTCTGGCATGGGGTCCTCCACAGGCTGCATTGTGGATATCTGCTCCAGCATGGTTCTCCATGGGCTGCAGGGGGACAACCTGTATCACCATGGTCTTTTCCACAGGCTACAGATGAATCTCTGCTCTGGTAGCTGGACCACCTCCTCCTTACCTTCTTCACTGATATTGGTGTCTGCAGGGCTGTTTATCTCACATTTTTTCTCACTCCTCTATCACACAGCTGCTGCACATTGTTTTTTAGTCTTTGTTAAACATATTATCACAGAGGCACCAGCAGAAGAACCACCTGAAGAACTCAACTGCAGGCAGCAGTGGGTCTGTTTTTGGGCAAGCTGGAATCAGCTGTATCCTGCACGGCTGCAGCTCCTGGTACCTCCTCACAGATGAACCCCTGCAGGCCCTCAACCACTGCCAGCACTTTCCGTGTAAACTCAGTACAGAAAGTCTGCACCATTATTTGGGACCTCTACGCAAGCACATGAGGAAAAAAATGGGAAGTCAGGGGTGCTCAGCTGCGAGCATGTTGTTCTCTCCCTAGGTAAAAGTTTGTTTCTTAAAAGCATCAAAAAGAGAACCATTCTCAAGGACCACCTATTGATATAATTAACAAGCCTGAAACCCTTTACCACTTCCCTTGAGGCTAATATTTATATTTAAAACACAGAGATTAATTAGATGAGTCACAAACTTTTCTTAAGCCTGGTGCCTTGGAAAATATTGAAGAGCTTCATTCAGAATAACTCTTCTTCCTATCTTCCTTCTCTTCCATTAATTTTCTTCTCAGCTTTAATTTTAGAGAGGGTAGAAAGTTTTATAAACACAAAAATACTGCAAGCAGTAAGGGCAGGTAACAGCTTCTCCTGAAGTAGTTCAATGAACTGATCGATTACTGCCATGCACAGCATCATCCATTTCTTCAGACAATCCAATTCTACATTTTGTTGGTGCTTCATCCCATGTTCATCGGACACTTTTTCTTCTTTGTTGCCAGATATGCTTGGTGGTAGCAGTTGGATGCTGGCTCCAGTATGTGCATGCATATGCATGCTTTGACATATAGAGTGTAGGTATGGACCACAGCAATTTAGTTTGACCATGGATTGATTGTTTGGTCCTGTCATGAAAACAACAACAAATACATTGCCTTCAGTGAGCAGCTGACCAGTTACCACAAATTACATTGCATTTTGAAATTTTAATTTCTGCCAAAAATCGTCATGTCAGATATGTCAGCATTTCCTATGGAATAGAAATTCAGAAGGTTGATCAGCTTTTACCCCAAATCTGTGTAGTTGCCTGAGCACATGGACATGACACTCTTCTGTCTGCTTCATGCTAGAATAATTTTCAAAGCTTACAAAGTCAAGGAGGCAAGGGTTCTGCTCTCCTTTCAGCTTGGGTATTTCTATGCTGCATAGAAGTAGTGCTTCTGACTTTCAGTTTTAGAATGGCTGCAGCATTACTTTGTTATAAGCCTTTGCAAAACACTCAATCATACGGTTGCAAGAAATGGTGTGACATTTTTTTCTATGCTACAGTGTCTTTCATTTTGCCAGTGGGATTCACAGCAGAGACATTTTGAAATTCTGGTACTCTGGGCTTCATGCTCAAAAATGCTCCCTCCTGTCTGTATAATTGGACCTATTTGGGTGAGTTTTCATAAAACTTTTCTTCTTGCTCTTTGGATGATCTCCTTGACAAATAAGTTTTTCTGGTTTGTTTGTTTGTTGGTTGGTTGGTTTGCAGGTTTTTGGGGGTTTTGTTTTGTTTTTTTTCTCTTCTAGAGTATAAGACGTTAGACTTTCTAAAAATAAAATGCTGTAGAATTTTCTGTCTTTTTAGTGTAGTGAAAATAAAATATTCTTTCCTTACCTTCATTTTAGGAAGTATCCTAGCCAGTTTTGCACTAATCTTCAAAAAATATTCAGCATGAAGTAGCAGATTATATAGACAGTTTTTGACCAAACAGTTGAAGTTTTGAAGCATTCTGAATAATTAAATGGAGTCTTGGAACTGAAGCTCCTAGAAAACCTAGCAGTAGTACTACCAAACGAAATATATATATGCAGAACATTTTACATGTCAACACATTAAGAAAGGAACTAATTCTTATTCCTTCTAAAGCTCATAGTACCACACTTCCAAAGACAAACAGCACTTAAATCAAAGCACCATTTAGTGCATAGTGCAAATAAGCATGTGCTTTTAGTTTGCTCCTTCAAGGAGATTTCATTAGATCGTTTGCTTGTTTGGCACACATTTTAAAAATGTGTAGCATCATGAAATTAAGAAGAGACAGCCAACTTGAGTAAAAAATTGTTGCTTCATTCTAATTTCAAACGCACCATGTAAGCTATGCTTACAGAAAATAACATGACAAAAATCTAAGTAATATTAACTGTGAAACAGAATTTAAGCTTCCTATTTATTCATTTATCAGATGTCATAACAGTAATGTTAACGTTTTGGATTATCTAAGTGGGTGAGCCACTACAGTGACTGCTAAGCAAACTCACTAGCAATGGAAAATTATTCTTCCCTAACGTACTTCTTAAACTCTACGGACAACAAATACTTAGGACATTTAATAGTGGCAGCTGTCAAGGTTAACCCTAAAATCAGCTGTGATCTTGGCAACTGGAAGGACTGAGGGCAGCACCGGGCGGATGTGGCAGCAGCAATTCCAGCGCCCCGCTTTGTTCCACAGGGCTGGGTGGGTTAAGCCGATTGCACAGGCTCATGCTCCTGTTCTCTCTGATGATCACCGTGTGGTTTTCCAGTACTGTGATGATTCCAAAAATACACAATCTGCTTTGACAGACCATTTGTAGCTATGGAAATAGCGATGTCTCTGACAACTCACTCAGAACTTTTAAAACAATTGTTAAGTGGGCATCCAGCTCTTGAAAGAAGTTCTAGCACGTCACCTCAGTTGACATGAAAACAACTCACACAGAAAAAAAATCGATCATAAAAAACCAAATCATTAAAAACTCTGCTAGGGCCAAGCATCCTTCCTGTGGCCAACACAAAAGCTGCCATACTGAGTGGCCCAAGACTCCACCTAATCCTCTGTGGGACTGAGCAGCGAGTGCGTAGGGAGAGAGCAAGAACAAGAGCAATGGGCGCTGATCCTTCCTCCAGCATTTGGCCACACGTAGCTTAGGAACCAAGTCAGAAAAATTAACTACCAGAATTCTACTGACTTGGTATTCAACAGTTTAATGTAGATGTGAAGGTTTAAAATGTTTACAACAGTTTAAAGGAAAAAGTGAGAGAGGAGGCATGCTATTTTAGATGCATTAGTATTCACATTTTTTACTGCCTCTGCTCAAGAAGCGGAGGACTGGCACAGCCTGCACAGACTGCCACCTCTCAAGCATGTCAACCTCTTCAAACACTTGCTTTTTAATCAACAAATAATTTGATCTGCTCTGTTTATTCTCCATCTTTTTAAGAGCTCCTGTTCTGCATTTGAATGATGAAAACCTACAGCTCTTTCAAATTTAGAGTTGCATTTCTGAGCCACCTCTTCCACAACTTTTCACATTTCCTATTGTAGTTCACAGAACTAATCATACAACCAATCCATTTGCATTTTCCAGTTTACAATTCACAGTAGTGCAATAAAGGATTAAGCAATGTTATCAGGTAATTCCCCTTGAAATCAAGTGTACTGGCTCCTTGTTATAATTCAGCATTGCTCCTGTGAAATCAGTAATAGAATTAGTCATTCTCAGGAAAAACAAGGAAAAATATTGGTGATTCTGGTTATTGAAATTAGATAAAAAGTGAATCTGTTAGGGAAAAAAAAGCAAAATAACCACTCAGTAGTTGTGAAAATTAAATAAATATAAGTCTAAAACTATCTCAAAAGATGATTTAGTATCTCCTCCTTTCTAAATGGATGGATCCAGGCTGGATGCCTGGCAAGTGTTATGTAATTTGTTATTGATGCAGCTAAGGTGACTCCAAACCAGGTCTGCTTCAGTACTGTATTACTCTTATACTTGGATTTATTTTTCATGGATTTATTTTTCTTCTAACCTGTAACATAAATCTCCTTTAGTTCAAATTAAAGCCATTATTTCTTGTCCTATCTTTCATCATACGTTGGCCCGTTAATCACTGCACAGTCAAGAGACATCTACAAGGAAGACTGGGCAAGGGATATAAAATAAATGCAGCTCCTCTACACAAGGGGGGAAGGGATAAAACTGGACCTGCCAAAGTTGAGCAAAAGGGTTGCAGGCCATTGTTGGGCAAGAAGTCATTAGCCCGGCTCAAGTGCATCTACACAAATGCACGAAGTATGGGCAACAAACAGGAGGAGCTGGAAGCCATTGTAAAGCGTGACTGCTATGACGTAGTCGCCATTGCGGAAACATGGTGGGATGACTCTCATGAGTGGAGTTCTTCAATGGATGGCTATAAGCTCTATAAGCGGAACAGGCAAGATAGAAAGGGCGGTGGCGTGGCTCTCTATGTTAGAGAGTGTTTTGAATGCATGGAAGTTAATAAGTGTGATGGACCAGTTGAATGTTTATGGGTAAAGTTGAGGAAGGCCAACAAGGTAGATGTCCTGCTACGGGTCTGTTATAGACCACCCAACCAGGACGAAGAGGTTGATGAATTATTCTAGGGGCAACTGGCAGAAGCCACAAAATCGCAAGACCTTGTTCTTGTGGGAGATCTCAACTTGCCAGACATCTGCTGGAAATATAACACAACAGACAGGAAACAGTCCAGGACGTTCCTGGACTGTGTGGAAGATAACTTCCTGACTCAGCTGGTAAGTGAGCCCACCAGGGGAGGTGCTTTGCTGGACTTGTTGCTCACAGAGAGGGACTGGTGGATAATGTGGTGGTCAGAGGCCGTCTTGGGCTTAGCGACCATGAAATGATAGAGTTTTCAATTCTTGCCCAAGTAAGGAGGGGGAGCAGCAAGACTATTACCATGGACTTCGACTTCAAAAGGGCAGACTTCAACCTGTTTAGAACGCTGGTGAAGAAAGTCCCTTGGAGTACAGTCCTAGAGGGCAAGGGGGTCCAGGAAGGTCCAGGAAGTCCACTCTTTTCAAGAAGGAACTCCTAAAGGCCCAGGAGCAGGCTGTCCCCATGTGTCGTAAGACGAACTGGCGGGGAAAACAACCAGCCTGGCTAAATGGGGAGCTTCCGGCAGAACTTACGAGAAAGAGGAGAGTCTACCACCTCTGGAAGAAGGGGCAGGCTACTCAAGAAGAGTACAGGGATTTAGTTAGGTTATGTAGAAAGAACATTAGGGGGGCAAAAGCTCAACTAGAACTCAGCCTGGCCACCGCTGCAAGAGACAACAAAAAGAGTTTTTACGAATATATTAATAACAAAAAAAGAACTAGGGAGACTCTCCATCCTTTACTGGATGCAAGGGGGAACACTGTTATCAAGGATGAGGAAAAGGCTGAGGTACTTAATGCCTTCTTTGCCTCAGTCTTTAGTAGTCAGTCTGGTTTTCCTCATGGAACTCACTCTCCTGTACTGGAATTAGGGATGGGGAGCAGAATAGTCCCCTCATAATCCAGGAGGTGGTGGTTAATGATCTTCTAAGCCAACTGGAAACCCACAAGTCTATGGGGCCAGGTGGGATCCACCCGAGAATGCTGAGGGAATTGACAGAAGAACTTACCAAGCCTCTCTCCATCCTTTATC
>NW_009733329.1:125286-126117 GCF_000703405.1 Apaloderma vittatum | reverse complement strand
TGCATCCCAATGGGTAGGAAATCAAGAGAGAGAGTCAGGAGACCCGCATGGCTAACCAGGGAACTGCTGGGCAAACTCAAGGGGACGAAAAAAGTCTGGCCTGCAGGAGACAATTTTGTCCATAGATGTGACTGAAAGCCATTTACCCAGGGGCTATCCAAGAAAAAGATGCTGCTCTGACAGTGGCAGGAAACAACTTGCAGCAGCCACTGTCTTCTTTGGGGACCTCAATATAATTTTTCCTTGGCAATATAATGAGTACACGCAGGAGGTCCTAGAATCACAGCACATGCTCAAGACAAGACAGAGGGGTGTGTACAGAGTCTCTGCTGTGCAGGCTGTTCCTGCACGCTCGACAAATTCAGCAAGGGCTGAGAGGTGCAGCAGTCTGTCACATGGTAAGTGCCCTATCCACGCTCCTTTCTTACATGAGAGTTGCACCGTTTCTTTTTTATTTATAGCCAGCCCCCAGAAGACTGCACATCCGTACGATTCTGTGGCATCGCCCTTCCAAATTGCTTCTCCTCCAGGCTGAGGCTGTTGTAAAAGACTGCGTGTGGCAGGAACCGTGCCTTGCTCTGCCTCAGAGAAGATCCAGATGCTTCTGTGGCTTTGTGAGCTCTGCCAGAACCAAGTGGGAGGCTCTCTGCAACTCCTCAGGGGAGCCAAGCATGGGGCCATTCTGTACACAGGGCCTCTGGGGACTCCACCCAAGGGCAAGGGACACATTCACTACGAGTAACAGTGAATGCACAGTTTTTTCTGTATGAAATCCCCCCTCTTCCAAAGAAGTAAGTGTGTGACTGGCCTGTCCGTCCTTGTACCAGCTGA
>NW_009733329.1:109851-125255 GCF_000703405.1 Apaloderma vittatum | reverse complement strand
AGGAATGGCGTGAGCTTCGCACTCCAGGGCAAGGCTGCGGTTTACTTTGATTTTCACTTCTTTAGGGGAGAGAGCCGTCCCCGAAATATCCCCTTTGTTAATGGCAGGAGGAACTGCACAACAACAACACAAAAAGGAAGTGAGAGGGACCTTTGTGTCTTACTGTCTTACGTGGCATTTCAAAATTAACAAAGGGAAAACCTGGATGACAACCTCAGGGAAAGCCAGTGCATTCTCCCTTTAATCTGCCTCTTCCTCAGAGTTTAATTAATATATATAAATAAAAACCAATTTTTAGTATATGTATTATGTATAAAAATACATAAAACTGTGTTCAACAGCTTTAGACATGCAAATCTGAATATGGTGTTACCTAGTTAGAGCACTTCATTACGCGTTTGGCTTGAATTCTATAAAGTTTTGTGTACTGTTGTCATTAAAAAGCACTTTCATGGAAACTAATATTCTCAGAAACATGTTTGAACTGAAGTCCACATTGAGAGAGTAGCTGGTCAAAACTCAAAATTTCCATTCCATAGAAATCCCAGTGTTGCAAAATTTTGTTTCCTTCTGAATCAGAACAAAAATACAAGATTTCGAAATTCTTAAGCTACCCCCCCACCCTGGTCTCATAATACCTTTTAAATTATTTTAAATGCTTTCAAAGCATTTTCCATTCTTTTTGCAAGGGGAAATTTTAAATTCTCCCTAATGCTTGCAGTACCATAATAATGGCTTTATGTTGCTACATAGCCCTACTTCAGTAATGAACTCTTTTGTCATCTTCTCATTATTGTGAATCCAGTGGGGCCTTATTAGGGTCTCAGTGTAATTAAAACACCAACATGGTTACCCAGAGAGCAAAGCAAACTCCAACTCAGACTAGGAAATTTAAAAAAAAAATGTAAAAAAGAAAAATCATGCTTGACTGAGCCCATAATGAAGAGTTTGAGCATTAAAATAAGAGTATTAGGCACAGATGCCCAAAGGACAATATGCTGCCAGGAAGCCTTGAATGGGAAAGTTTTTGTGCATATTGTATTTTATGGAAGGACATAAAAATAGTATCCTCCTGTTTTACCTTACTCAAGAAATTTTCCCATCAGATGTTACAGGTTCCCTCCCCTCCTTTTTTCCTATAGTAGTTTCTTTGCTCACAAGACTCTCTTCTGCTCAAAGTTCCCACTGTGCTACACTTAATCTGATTTGAAAATCATTATCAAAAAAAGCATTTCAGAAGACACTGGAGTTCAGCGTTTCTTGAGTGTCTTCCCCCAGATGGTACAAAGATATTTAGCCCAACAGCAGCATTTGTAAAGGATGCAACAACAGACTTTTCCAGTGTGTGTCCTCAAGCAACACCATGAGCTAATACAGATGTTTGCTAGAGAAAGCCACTACCAGAAGCCCTTGCGTTCACCTGGGTAGGTAACACTGCAAAGGGAAAAAATGGAAGAATGAAAAATAAAATAACAATTGGAAATATTTCCTTACTGTAGACTTTCACTTCATAGTGTTTCAAAGTTTCTCCAGCCTCATTCATGGCTATGCAGGTGTATCTTCCAGTGTTGTCTTCCTGGGCATTTAGAATCTGCAGGGTTCGACCACCTGCCAGAAGACATTATTCTTTAATACCATATAGGTTTTGCTCTTGCTTCCCAATGATTTAAATAGTTTCTGCAGTACATTTTCAATCCTTTGATCCAAATTCTGCCCTTAGATAAGCATGAAAAACTGATCGCTTACCACCACAAACACATGTAACAAACATGCATAACTTGCAGGAGTGCTTTGGATCACAACCCTTGTTACTTACAGATTCTTAGAAAAATCTGTTAACAGTTCTGCTCAAGAAATTTCTTCAACGTATCTAGGTAGGAAGAAGTGATTTAGGGTTCTGCACTTTGTTCACAGAACAAGGGAAAGGAGGCATAATTGATCAGACAAAGCAAACACAGTCTTTTCAGCACACAGCAGTAGATGTGAGCCTCTGACCAGTCCTTCTGTTCCAGTGCAGCACTTTGTAAGAAAGACGCTCTTAACCCCGTCCAGAGAATGGACAGAAACCATCACAATGTGAAAAGTGTAAAAACGAAACAATCAGCAGGATTCAGGACTTCAGGTGGCCTCTATGCCTGTGACATCCATGAATTTCCTTCCTATAGTACCCTGTTAATTTATTTTGTCTGCATTCTCAAAGATGGGTCACTATTTAATTAGGCCACAGCTCTTTTTTTGACTGCATTCCTAGGAATGCAGCAATTCAAGTCTTTCTGATCAATATCCAACCGGACTCGTTCTTCCTCTGAACACTTGCAGTTAACGATGCTAAAGCACCTCTTAATCTACAGTACTCTGGTGTTAATTTTGAAGCTTGTTCCTGTTTTCCAACTCCATGGGTGCGCAAGGTAAGAGTTACTCCAAAAATTAAAAATGGCTAACTACTAATGATGTGGAAAAATGCCACCTCATTCTTTTTATTGATGTTGTTGTTTATATCTCCCTCCATGTAATTTCCACACTTAATTTCGCTCATTTTGAGCTCCAATGGAATCATTTGCTATCATTTAGCTTTACGGAACAAAAGGATAAATACCTGAACATAAATAAAATTCAAGTAAATAATCAGTTAATTGTGAAGCACTTGAAAACTATTGGAATGGGAAGTGTTTCAGAAGTACAAACATTACCCTTAACAGAAACAAATCTTTTTGATTTTCAAAAAATTAGGAATGGAAAACTAAAGAATAAAAGAATGAAAGGTGTTATGCTATTTCTCAACAACAATGAAAGATTTACCTGGCAAAATGCGGATATTTCTGTTTGATTCTAAAGGATTACCATCTTTCAGCCAGGTGACTGTAGCTGGAGGATACGAATAAGCCTCACAAACCAGTGACATTGGGCTGTTGAGGATAACGGTGACGTCTTCTGCAGTGCCACGGCCATCCGCACCCACAATGGTCGGAGACACTAGGAACAACAAAATCATTACCCAGAGGAAAGACCCCTAAAGAAAGACAATTTCCTGGTCCCTGAGCAGTTTAGGAATCTAGCTGCACCCTTAAATAGCTGGGAGGCATTCCTACAGGGTGCACTGAGGCCCAAACGAGAAAACATTCATCTGGATTTACATGTTGACCTAAAGTCAATTGTCAGCCCGTGTGTCGGTGGAATCCACCCGCCCTCGGCCTTTGTCCAGCAAGGGTCACCAGGGTGGCAGCCACCACTCCTCACGCAGCAGCTCCACACAAGCAGACCAGCTGCTCAGAGATCCTAGGAGCAGCAGACTGGTAGGAGGCATGAGCCTAGGAAACAAGGATATGGAAAACAAAACTCACCATTGTTTGCATTTGGTTACGCAAGAAGCGTCATGAAAAAAAGCAAACTGCAGATGGTTTCAGCTTTTATGAAGAGATTGCAATCTCCAGTGCACTTCAGATACTCCTTCCTTGAATCACAAGAAGCCAACGTCCTATCCTGCTTATTCCATTCAATGCCCTGCTACAGCTCCATGTTTTCTGAGACTCTATAATCTAGAGCACGGAAATGCTGCTTCTGTTGAACTACTATTCTTTATTAACTAGTAAGCTATGAAATTTTAATCATAGCCAGGCAACTTAAGCGTTGCTGTAACTGAAGACAAAATTCCAATGTGATCATCTGTTTTTTCCCCTGAGATGAATGGTTTCTCTGCAAGAGTCAGCCCAGCTGTCTTACCAAGTACATTAAGACTGTAACTTTTGCTCTTATCTCCAGCTGTATTGGATGCAATACACGTGTATCTCCCTGTGTCAGTGACTTGAGCATTGGTGATTTGCAGGAAACGCCCACTGGACAGTAACTTGTGATCTTTATCCTCAGTCAGAGATTGCCCATCCTTTATCCAGGTGATCTGTGGTACAGGGTTCCCTTAATGGATTAAAGAAGATTGCAAATGTTAGTTGTTGCACAGCCTCTAGGATATGCCAAGATTTCTGAAAATCAGAAAACCAGTTTCAGATGCCCTTTTAAAATGTATCCTTTAGGGAGATGTTTTGGAATACCTATTCTAAACTAAGGTCTTCAAACCTCCTGAAGTAATACACATCTCCTCTGAAATTCCACAGGCCTTTACAGAAGAAATATCATAGCAACTATCCTCTTGGAGCACTTAGTTCTGCTATAAGCACCATGGTTATATCTCGAATTTAAAAATACCACTGAACTGAAAATTCCATTAAGAACAAACTGCTCAGAACCACTGATGATCGACACTAGGGGTTTGATCAGTAAATGTTAAGTAATATTGTACACTTTTACCTATCACTTCACAAGTTAAGGTAACTCTGTGCTTCTCCTTCACTTTCACATCTTCCAGTTTATTTTCACCCACAATCCTTGGAGGCACTGCAAACAGACAAGAAGACAACATCAGCAGGTGTTACTTACAACCAACTTAAACACAACAAAGACACACTCGGGCTATATCTCAGCACCTGCTTTCCTTCATCACACCCATTAACGAATAGCTCGGAATCAGAATGGCTCTGGACCAGAAACAGGTCCAGAGGTGAAAGAACAACAGGTATACACTCTGTTCTGCACCCCTTAACCATTCAAGTTCAGAGGAAGAGGACCATAGACCCAGAAAGAACTCGTCTCACTACGTCTTCAGAGCTAGAGAGACACTCAGTGTGCTGAGCAATATTCTGGAGCATAGTCAGCAGGGCAATGGTGATAGGCACTTGTTAGTGGGGCCAGGTTTTATTTTATGCACCAGCAGGTTTTATAGGTTTGTAAGAAAGTTCTGTTACCCCGTACTAAGCAGCAAGTGATTTCTTTGTTCAAAACTATGTGCTTAAGTAGAAGAGTTGTTTGCTTTCCACCGGTACTTGAAAGTGTCTATCTAGAATTCTATGTAAAGAATTTTTAAATAAAAAACAAGACTACATAGACTTTTGGATGAGAGAGGCCAGATTAGGAATGTGTTGGTGGGTAGCTGTGGTTAAAAACTCTGGTCAACTATTTCTCTCAAAGCAGAGGTATTTGTACACTCAGGCTAAAAGAAAATGGCACTTTAAATCAAAGTAGGCACAAAGTGTAACAGGTTGAAAAGGGGAAATCTCTAAGAGATTCTCTAAGAAAGAAATCTCTAGGAGATTTCGGAAAGTTTCGTAACAAAAGTGCCAGACTAGGGAGCCAGATACTATGCTTTAATAATCCTATAAAACACAAACTTTCAGCCTAGATAGAAGATGAAAAGAGAGAGAAACTAAAATATACAGAATAGCTTATTTGTGATCTACCATTAAGTTGGAAGCAAAAGCTTTCTAAAAGTAAGAATCACAGTAATAGGCAGAATTCATTGTCAAGAGAGAAAAAATAATTGTGATGCATTTATGATCAAATTCCCTGCTGTGACTGTACAGTCAATGCAAAACAGAGATCTGTATGGGTTCTAGTGTCCAAATGCAACAAGACAAAGATTCATCAACTAGCGAAGGAATTAAGATAGGCGAAAACATAACCTAAAAGTCCTGAACTTCATGCTTTTAAGCCAGGCCAAAAGTTACTATTCATAAACACAGGAACTCATGGCTTTGCCCCTCAAATAATATAGTCAGATGTCAACACACATTCATTTCAGAAATATGACAAAGGCACACCAACCGTTTTGCAAATATATAAATATTATGCTTATTACACCAAGCTCTCCATGCAAGCTGGGTCGCCTATGGTACCTCCTACGACAATTTAGAGAAACCCTGATGTATCTCTGTGCGGTTTCTATTTACAGTGAATATTGTGTGTTGCTCTCAGGCCACATTCCAGTAACTTTCCTCTAGAAAAACAAAGAAGTTACTGGGGGAGGGAAGAGAAGACTGAACAATGGAATTTTCCACTTAGCCCACTTGAAGTCAGTATCATTGAACTTTTTTCTTCAAGGCAAACAAAGCCTATGCAATAGAGATTCTCAGAACCCTCGAGAATACCCTGCTACTAAAACCCTCCAAAGAAAACAGTAAAACAATGAATGCTTTTCAGTGTTTATTCATCTCTTCCATTCTACCAGACTTACACTTCCATGAGCTCATCAAATAAACATGAACTGACATGAACACGAGTTATCATTTACCCACTGAATCTGGCTAAGTCAGCTGAAGGCAAGGGAAGCCGACAGTGCTCAGCACCTTAAAGAAAAGAAACTTACAGGACAATCATATACGGTAACGCTGTAAGACAACCTGCATCAGGCCTGGAAATTATAAAAACAACAAACAGTTTCTAAACCAAAAAGCAGTATTTTTGAGGAAAAATACTGTTCTTGAAAAATAAGTAATGTGACAAAATTACATATTAATGGTTTCAAATAGCCATCTAAAGAGCCTGCTGTACCAGTCCTTCTCCAAATATGTTAGCAGGATCACCTGGTACCCCTACTTGATTTATATCTTACAATACCAAATGCTCTACTGACTGAAGGTTTCCATGGGCCCAGAGATCTCTATTTTGCAAAATGCATTTGAGCATTAGACACGACAGTTTCACACGAATTTCATAGTGTCTCCTGCGGCTGTAGTTTTCTTTTGACTTAAACCACCTTAAACAGCTGGACATTAGGAAAAAAATGTTCACAGAAAGAGTAGTCAGACATTGGAATAGGCTGCCCAGGGAGCTGGCTGAGTCACCATCCCTGGATGTCTTTAAAGGTTGTTTAGATGTGGCGTTGGGGGATATGGTAGCACTACTTCCCTGATCGCTCGCTCTTGTCATCTTCATTTCATCAATGCTGGCATTAACGGGCTATGTGGTCAACCAGCAGGCAACTGATCTGGCTGAAAACTAACTTGACCAGGAAAACACAAAACCCCCACCTTTCCAGATCACCTCTAAACTGTTCTTCAAGAGTGAAGCTATGGGTAACTATGGGTAACAAGAAACAGAAGATGTGAGTCCAGCTGTGGGCATCTCTCAGATGCCTATCTGACTGAAATACCACTTATATGGTGCTACTTATATGGACACAGTGCATTTTCAGAAAAGAACTTACCTAGAACAGAAAGGTCAAAATTCTTCCTCACTTCTCCTGCAGCATTCGTCACCACACAAGTATATTGACCTTCATCTGCCACACTCGTATGGGTCAAACGAAGTGTTCGGCCTCCTGATGAGAAACCCAAAAAATTGTACAAACATTGAAGTCCTGCTTCAATCAACATGCTCCCAAACTGTCTATTCTAACTCTTCATTTACTTCAGTGTTGGTTAAATTTCCAGCTGTAATTCTTTTTTAATGACCTTACTCCTAGTCCTATCATTTCTCTATGTCTGCTCAGACTCTCAGCTACTTGTTGCTTTTAGATCTGTGCTTAACACTGATCATACTTTCTTGTCACTATCTTCCAAATTACCCTGACATATCCCTTATTTTTTCCTTCAGAAATTTCATTTACGTGAATACTGAGGGATTTAGTAATTTTCTGATCATTTCTGGAGGATGTCAGAGGCCAAGCACCAAAAACTTTGACACAGCTGTAGAGTCCGGGCAGAGTAAACCCAACTGGCTCCACAACAGGTCACTGAGACTACAGGCAGGGGCGCAGGGCATACATCATTCATCGGTCAGCACGGACACTTTAGATGTGGTGGAACACAGTTTGCACATGCAGGATTTGTACATACATTTCTGCACAGGAAAAACTGACAGAACACAGTGTGTCAGACAGCAGGATTTGCCATACTGAGAATCTAGATGGCTATATTGGTAAAATAATAAAGCTGTATCAGAGGGAGGGGGGGAGTGTACACTTAAAAAGTTTCCTTTTATATGCACATATAAACAGTTCTTACAGGTATTTTCACATGTACAGATAAGGAATAAAATTCCACTCCTCTCATCTAGCATTTGTATTAATTGTACCATCAACAACAGTAACAGGTGACAACAGTACTGGTTTCTGTGTACACATTGCTCTTAATGCTACAGAATATACAGTCACTACACATTACAGTTGACAGAATACACTTGCACAGACAATAAATTAAAAGGAAGAAGATTTGCAAATGTGTTTGACCAAAGGACCGAGGATATCCTCGCTCTGCCACAGCAGCGTAACTTCTCTTTGCTTCCTTTTTGGCAGCAAACAGCAAAATGAACATCAGCGAAGGTTTAAGTACGAAAGCAAACGTGGTGGCCAATCTTAAGCTTTTCTTTCATGCTGTGAGACTCAGGGAGGCTCAGTTCTTGCAGCCTCATGTCACCTTGATCCCTTTTCCCCATCCACACCCTCACCAAAGCCATGTGAGAAGCAAAATGAAGACAGTAACTGCCTGCAGAAGAGCATAACCTTCTCCGGCATCACATGCCATAGCACACCCAGGGCTCCCATGCTGAGGCAGGATTCGATTTTCTACATTTAGTCAAAACTTAATAAAAGCTTTTCTCCTTCCTGAAACTTAGTGCATGGTATGCAAGGAAAGCAGATTGCTATGCTGGCAATTCTTTCTTTTTATTCTTCTTGTTCTAAAGGATATGTAGGAAACATCATCAAAAGGAAACACCAGTGTAGTATCTGAATTAACAGATTCAAAGTTGGCAGCAGCGCATCCACACATTTAAATCATCTGCAATGCCAAGTATGTTTTCAATCAACAGAACCAAAATCTGGTTTTGGCAAAGTATTTTACCTCCTGAATTACTTGAAGAGGTGGGTGGTTTTGTTGTTGTTTCTGTTGTGTTTTTTTTTTTACAGCTGCATAAGCACAAACAAAGTTCCAAATGCCTTGTTGGTTACAGCTCACTACCACAACATACAGTTTTTGGAAGAATTGCACAAAACCACCGAGTTTGCTGGAAAATGAAGCACGGAGTTCTGGCCTGTTTCCCCACTCCCACTGCAGCTAACATTCAGAGACAATAAACATCTTTTTGTGTCTCACCCTTTCTGACTGCGATCTAGGTGGTGATATTAGTGTGGGTGTAGAAATGAACAGAGAGAACAAAAACAACCAAGTCCAGAAGATGTTATTTTTGTTGATGGCAGCTTTGCACAAAGAGGAACGTATACCAGCTCAGAGAGCCAGATTTATGCCAGATAACAGACACCCACTCCTTTTTCCACACGCTATACAGAAAAGCGGGAAAGCAGAAGACAGGACTATCTGCAACGTTAAAAGCTACGCTGACAAAAAAAATCCTGACAGATTTCAGCTTCAAATCCAGTCTCAGTTGGGCTTCTAAACACCTTCCAGGTCCTTTACCTGTCTGATAGTTTTTTTGTGCTCATGGTATAGGACGGTTTGGCTTTGTCAGAGCATGGTGGCTATGTCAGAGTATTATAAACTTCATCAGAAATTATTTTCATGAGATTTCTAGCAGTGAGTGGCAAACCCAAGATCAAAGAAACCTCTCTAGTTGTATCTACACACCTCAGTTGCTTCTATGCACTCCACAAAGCCAACCTCTTCCACAAAGCCAATCCCTAGGCACAAGAAGTCAACGCAAACATACTGCTTGTTTGGTACACATTGTCCGTTCGTAATCTCACAGGCTGCTAATTCCACAACTTATTGCAAACACAAAGGTTTAACATCACTGCAGCTGTCAGTCCAATACCCTCACTTCCCTACAGTACTGCAGGAACACAGTTTCCAGGAACAGGTAGCAAGCCCCTCCTATTTTGGACACCTCTGTTAATTACTACCATCATTAAAAGGTATCTGAACTAGTTCTTCGTAGGTTTAAAAATCAAGATTCCTGGTGAATCGGATCTGTTTCTCCACTTGCCTATCATTAGTTTCTCCAGATTCCTTGCACTAGTCTTTTTGCCAATGACCTATTCCACGCCACAGAGCAGGTTATTAAAGCAAACGTTCTTTCATGTGAAACACCTGTACCATAGACGTAGAGGCCTTGCCCTTCGCTCCTTTTTTTAATTTTATTTTTAGAAATAACTACAGCTTTTGTACCTGAGAGGATTCGCACTGAATTGTTCAAAGTCACAGGCCATCCATTCTTGAGCCATGTTATGGATGGCAAGGGAATTCCCGAAGCTTCACAAACCAGAGACACGGGGTTCTTCTCCACAATGCTGATGTTTTCAGGCATCTGCAGGTAACCAGCAATACTTGGGGGAACTACAGGAAAGAGTAAAGAAAAGCCATACTTCAGAATGATTAAAAATTGATTTTTCTCTCAAAACACTCTGTTATCCAAATAATAATTCACTGAAGCCAAGATAAGCTTGGCAAGCAAAGTGCTACAAAACCAAGACATTTAATACTATATGTTAATGACAACTTCTTAATGTGTAACAGCACAGAAATATTAAAATTTAATTATATAAGTTCTATTACCTTTATTTTATGGCTTAAGATTCATAGCAAGTAACAATTTGTTGTAGTTCTGTCCACTCTATGCCAATTATAATTTCCAGTATCTAATGAAACAGTAAGGAACATTCTAATACTGACAGAAATTAAACACTTTTTCTAGTGGAAAGAATAACATCCCATTAAAATAACTACCATGAATTTATTTTTAGCTTTGCTAGAAATATTCTCATTACCACTTTGGAAGCAGTTCTTCGGTTCATACATTAGAACGTAAAGTCTGGGGTCAAGAATCGACCAACATCCTCCAGCACCCTTGCATAGCCTGAGGAGGTTTGAAGTTTCTCTCTACTACCCAACAGCTTGATTACACAGTATGGCAGATATTTCAAATAAAAAAATAAAACTCGTAAAAAATTTTGATCTCTTGTTTTCAGTAATGAGAATCCCTGCATTTATTCTCACAGTAAAACATTCATGTTCTGCGTTTGATGAAGCATAAAAAGTTATATGTAAAAACATTACAGTGCCTGTAAGATAACACGATGGTCTGATCAATGCCATCAAGTCAAATTATGGAGATGAATTATAATTGGAGATACAATCTTTAAATTCTTCTGATTTTGCAAAATGAGAAGAGAACCTGGCAATGAGATACTTGAGATACTGGCTATCTTCACCAGGTAACAGTTCTCTGGTAGAGGCCACTACCAGAGTGTTTTTGGTTAAACTGTGAGCTCTGTCTGCCACAAAAGAATATTTCCCACCATGACACCTGCCTCAATATTATATAAAATTATACTTTATCTTGGTTTTCTTGTCTTGGGAGATGGTGTAAAAGCGAGTGGATTGATATTAACAGGGATAGAGGTAAGATTTTTAAAACATTCGGGAGCTATAAAACTAAATTTGGATTTTTGTAACCCTGCAACTGAAACTGCATCACACGTAAAGCCTGCAATAAACATAGGTCGTGCTCTCAGCTACACAACTGCTTCTCGGATGCCCTTGAGTGAATCTAAGGTCTGATGCGTTTCCGTTATCCTTGCCTCACTTTGCACATACTTACCATGAACATTTAAATCGTATTTTCTGTCAGACAGCCCTGCTACATTGGCAGCAACGCAAACGTAGCGGCCAGTGTCAGACACCTGGGCATTTCTCAGCTGAAGAAAGTGACCACCACGAAGAATTGCCACGTCCCCGCCACTGCCCAGCGGGCGCCCATCCTTCATCCATGTTATTGCCGGCTCCGGAACGCCCTGTACCTCACACTCCAAGGAAATTTCGTTTCCTTGGGTGACGACAACTTCTGATGGGTGGGTACCGCTATTTAATACTGTTGGTCGAACTATGAAAGAAAACACAGGACAGATGTCAACTGGAAGCTGCGTTTCAGGATTGTCACACCTGTTTCTGAACAGAACAACAACCCAGTTTGCCAGATCAGCATTTTAATAAAGACCAGTTATTGCAGGTTACGGGCAGTAACTGCAGTTAGGGGTACTCTGCAATTCATAGCATTTTCCACAGGACCATGCAAAGATGAATGACCTCCTCATCGAAATACAGAGGTAGTGGTAAAATCCAAGAGAAATATAAGTTCAATTAGTTGTCACCACTACTACAGTTTGGCGACTTTACGCTACCAAAAGGAGTCACATCCCTGTAATCACCTGTGGTCAGCTGCACTTTCAATGGGTATATGCAAATGTCTTGGTCAAGCTCTGAGTACAAATCACCAAAATTTTATAACATTCTCCCTCATCAGCGCCCTTAAATTTCCCTATAGCCCAACATTACTCGCCAGTTAGCTCAGTCAGTTGAGTGTGGTGCTGATAACACCAAGGTCACAGGTTTGATCCCTGTTCAGTCCCCATGTGTTGCCTGATCTAGTTGAGAGGCGTCCCTGCCCATGACAGGGAGGTTGGATTAAATGATTTCTAAGGTCCCTTCCAGCCTAGGCCAGTCTATGATTCTGTGATTACTCCCCGAGAATCTTGCAGCTTAACATCACTGTACTGATAACACTTTTGTAATGTAATGCTATCACAGAACTGCTAAACTACAAACAGAAGTTTTCATGGTAACTTACTGTATACTTGCAAATTGTATTCTTTCTGTGTGCTTCCAGCTACATTTGAAGCGATACAAGTATAAGACGCAGCATCAGACTTGTCAGCAATTGAAATTTGGAGTTGCCTGCCTCCAGATAATAGCCGCACCCTTCCCAAAATGTCAGCCACCAGTGGATTTTTTTCTTTCAGATAAAACCACAGAAAATGGTAACGAGCCTGCTCACACGGTGTAAAGTCCGCTGGCTCATGAAAAAATTACTGAGCTGCACAACTGTCCATTTTAGAGCTGCTCTCTCAGATTTTCTCGTAAGCAGGTTCTGAGGACTTTCCACATTAATTGCTGACTCCATAACATGCAGCAACCCGAGCCTGAGCACAGTAACTCTCACCACGCTCCCATCCATCCAGACAGATTTGGACACTTTAAAATGCAACGACTTCCATAAAACCCAACTCGCTGTCCAGCATATAATCATCTCACTCAGCACATCCAGCACTTTGAAAAATACAATTTAGTTTTCACGGATGGACCGTCTGAGTACTGTGTGTCACACAGCACATGTGCACAGATTTCTGCCCAGCAGAAACATGACAGAAAATAATACTGCATTCTCTGAGCAGCATTTTCAGTCTTGGAGCCCTCAGAACTCCCCTCATCTTTACAAATTGCAGGGAGGCTTTGTGACAAAAGGAATACACCTGCCACTGCTACTTCTTACAAGCTGAATTTTCATTTCCCACTTGTGCATTTAAAACCTTTTCTATGAACAAGTGCACCAAATGTCAATTGTGATAAAAATCTGGCTCTCAAGTAACATTCAGAACTGTACTGCTTTCTAACTGCCTTTCTAGACTTTCCAACAGGCTTAAGTTTCCTTTCTGCCTTTTAAGTGTCTACACTTTAGCCTTCCAGTACATTTTTAGAATGTGTCATAAAATGCTTTTTGGCTTCCAAGAGACAGAGTTTAAAAAGAACTTGATGAATTCTATTTTTTCTGAAAATACCATGCATGCATTAGAAAAAGTTAGTTTTTGTAATTAAAATCTGCTCTTTCCACGAGTCAAAATTAAAGTATGCCCATAACACACAGATTTGTGCCATTTAGAAAAATACAGATGAATAGGTAAGATTGATTAATAATACAAGAACTACCACACTGGAAGAGTTCAATATCTTATTTAGGCTAAGATTCTGTCTCCAACTGTGTTCATGCTTAAAAAAAGATACTAAAAATACCTGGTTTTGTCTCCGGATTCATAAGAAGGTGTTACTTTAATCCCCAAAGCAAAAAGGTGTGCAGATTACCCTTAAATATTAACATGGGATGAGAGAAAGGCTCAGTAAATTCCCAAAGCCATTACTACATATAGATGTGTTTTCATCACTTGGCAGAATGCCATGGCTGCAAACTTATAAAGAACTCAGAGAATACGTCTCCATGCAGTGGAGTAAATCTGGAGTAAGTCCAGAGGCTGTCTTGCTGTGCCGAGGTAAATAAGCACGATGAGAGCGGTTAAGCACTTCACAGTCCATTCTGACCCGAACTCTCTGTGCTGCACTTCTCTTGCATGCCTTTAGGAATAATGACACCTAATAAAAGCAGAGCTAGATTGAAGGGAATAATCTACTCTTGTAGTTTGTTTTACTCGATATCAGGGCTGTTGAGATACCTGTGTGCTTGAACTGCCCAAAATACACCAGCTAAAACGTTCCCAGGGAGAAAACCGCACAGGTCAGAATCATCACGTTTGCTTTATAAAATGAACGATGGACGGTTACCCACCATTCTTTTTCCAGGTAAGACTTGGGAGTGGGATGCCACTAGACTCACATATCAGGCTTATCAAGCCCCCTTCAGTTACAGTCAGCTGAGAGATGTCATCCGAGCCAGAAATACTTGGTGACACTGAAAAGAAATACCCAGTAATTGCAGCATTCGAAACAAAACGTTATCAGCCAACAGTAAGACACAAATGACCCTTGTATGAATTTGTCCCATTATACTCCGAAGCGATTATAAGGACTCCATTCTCTTGCTGACAACGCAGACCAGATGCTGGGTAGTGAGTAATAAACTTGTGAATGACAGTATCTATCCTTCCAGCCTATTTCTGCTCTATTTTTGGCTGACTTTTGAGGGGACTTCATATAGAACAAAGCCATTTCTGTGAATTATGGAAACTGACTCCAACTCAAAGAGCCTGCCTCATTCACAGCCTTAGCCTACAGAGATCATCATTAGGTGGAAAGCGACTGTTAAAAACCACCCTACGTTTTTTCCCTTGGATTGTTCCTGCATCAACACACTGGCTGCCAGACCCACCGCCAAGGACGCCATCCCTTTGACTGTCCTGTAGCGTAGAGCCAGCTTTGGTTTGCAGCTCTGAGACTGGAACACAGTCGCAGACAAATGGGGCCAAAGTTTTCATTCTGATTGTCTTAAAGAACTTCAGTTCAATCCCTAGGGTCAGGCTGACTGCCTTCTTGAAGCAGGGGAAGCATTTTCATCAGATGGAAATAGTGTAGGTAACACGTGCAAAGAGACCAAAAAAAAAAGCTGAGGAGAACGTAGTCTGCACCTGGAGAATAAAATCTCCCTAAGGAATAATTTCTCCAGCACATTTTCAATGCACGCAACAGTAGATAGCTCCTCCTTCTGACACTTCAAACTCTATTTAGCAGCAACCAGATGTATGGGTTACTAGCTTCAACTTTCTGCTTGTCCTGCTTCTAGCCAAAACACTTGTGCCATTCTCTAAGGAGGTACATCTTACCCTTAACACATGGGCTAGTTCCTGGAACCAGAGTTAACTCTTGGGATCTCACCAGTCCTCGTAAGGATACAATTTCTGGAC
The DNA here is from genome assembly GCF_000703405.1 of Apaloderma vittatum. Taxonomy (NCBI): domain Eukaryota; kingdom Metazoa; phylum Chordata; class Aves; order Trogoniformes; family Trogonidae; genus Apaloderma; species Apaloderma vittatum. The sequence goes on along the minus strand of NW_009733329.1, from coordinate 110,008 downwards.
ATAAAACTTAAATATATGGCAATCAGGACTTTTCATCCCTAGGTGCAAAGACTATAATTGTAAACATTTATCCCCAGATGATTTTCCACAGGCAACTTTTGGTTTCTATTAAGTTTATTTCATTGGAGCTGCTAACTAGAAAAGAATTATCCTTTCT
>NW_009733329.1:95234-109820 GCF_000703405.1 Apaloderma vittatum | reverse complement strand
CCTGCTGAAATGGTCTCACTGCATGAAAGAACAAATTCATATCCCTCCAACCACAACAACCCTCCTCTGCAACACTGCAGATCTTAACCATCTGGGAATGGAGAGATGAGAGCTGAAGATGACACGCACAGTAGATAGTACTATGATATCCACCTCTAATTTAAACACCAGGAATGCTTCTTTATAATGAATAATGATAGAATTCTGTACTAAAAACTGCAGTTTTATCATTACAAACCCTGTTAAATAATTTTAGTCTTGTAATTTCAAAATAAAAAATTGTAACAGCAAAAAAAGGCATATTTAAATCTGCATATGGGGAGATCATGCTGGTGCAAAAAAAATACTCAAAATTAGTAATTAAAAAAAATTATCCTAAGCCAGATCCATTACGTAGTCATAGAAAACATTTACCACAGCTGTTTTTACGATTCAGCACTGATAACTTTGCATAGCAAACAAAACTAGGTATACTAGCTTTTATTCATCTGCATTTTCACACTTCAGCATTTAAAAAAATGGGAAGCTGGTAGGTTTCTTTAAACGGCATTAGAGTGCTCAGATAGGAGCTAGGGATACAAAACCAGTTAGTTAGAGCTCCAAATAACTACCATGCACACAAAGCCAGCCTGACAAATGCCTACAAAGTAGCTGGTATTAATTTAGAACCAAAACAAAGCAATTTGAAAAATGTGTGCGCTTTCTTGGGCCTGTTAAACTAGGGCAAATATAATAACATCTCCCTGCATGAAGCTCAGCAGTTAAGTGTTTATGAACTACAGGGGATTTTAGTGTCTCACATCATAACTTTACTCTGAGTTCCGTTCCCATTCCTGGAAGAAGCTTAATAAATCTTACCCCAAATATTGACATTATAGTTCTTTTCAGTTTTCCCAGCAACATTTGTCGCTTCGCAAGTGTAACGGCCAGTGTCCTGTACTTGAGCTCCTTCGATCTAGGAAGAAAATGAAAACCTGGATTTCTTCTTCTTACATTGTTATACGTGAAACTTGCAGGGAGAGGTTGCTCAGGTTTCAATTTTGTATTTTTACATCTTTCTCCCTAAAAATTAATAATATAGCATTACTCCTGCAAATTCTGTACACAAACGTCCAGGTGCCTATGACCTCCCTCGCTCCTCACCCACTACTCTCTCTTGCAGCAGAGGGCCTCACGCTATTCGATTTTGGATGGTTACGTGGTGTTTGAACAGGGGGTGCCAACTCCTCAGAAAGCAATCACCACCGGAGCCTGGCTGCCCAGCTTACCTTCAGCACACTCCCATCCTCAGAGATGCTAAGACCTGGCTTCTTCAGCAAGGGTCGTCCGTCCTTGAGCCACATCAGCACGGGTGGGGGGACAGCATCGCTCTGGCACAGCAGCTCCACTGCTTGGCTGATGAGGACCGACACATTTTGTTCCTCTCCCATGATGTTTGGTGGAACTATGGTAATAAAATTAAACCAAAGGGCCTTTGGGCACTGCAGACTCCCCAGAGTAAACATACTGTGTAGGTAACAGTCTTCGTTTAAGATAAATTAAGTGGCAGTTAGCACCTTTCTGACACACAACTTAAGTGTTTCTACCACAAAAAGCACCAGAATTGTTCTTGTTACTTACAGAACATCCTCTACACCAGATACGTGCTAGTGAGATAGCAGCTACAGAGAAACGATGTAGATAAGCCAAGACTAGTAAAAAAATACTTGAAATATAGCTAGAAAGGAAAATCACCAGTACGCAAAGAATGGGGGAGTGGAATTTTTTAGAAAGGAAAAGAGCTGATGAGTGAAAAGGCTCACAAGATAATAATCAGACCCAGAAGCTAAACATGTCTTTAACTGTCCCAGACAGGGCCAAGATGGATTCTTGGCTTCAAGGAGAATTCTGACTTTAAGAAGAATTTTGTCCAGAGGTGGCCAAATACAGAAAGACAGAATGAAAACTTGGTTGAAGCCTAATGAATAGGTTAATGACTCAATCATCAAGTCATAATCTACAATCACTTTATTGTCTACCTGTTTTGTGTGGTATCTGCTAGCTAACGATTGCAATCGTTGGCACTGAGCACTATATTTAGATTTGTACTGCAGTTTCAGTGATAACCTCATTATCACACTATTACTTCCAAATTATAGGGTAGAAAAATCAGCTTCTAGAATGGAAGTTTTCTGTCTGAAAGAAAAAAAAAAAGTTTCTGGACATTTAAATTGAAGTCCATTAGCTGTTTTGCATTAAGATTTAAGAAAATGCTTTTTTTTTTGTTCCCCACCCATTTGTTAAATTATTTGTGTTTCCACAGTCAGAAAAAACAACTGAGAAGGCAACTGAGAATCCAACCTTGGAGGACAGCAAGTCAGCAATTTTCCATGAGGATAGTGCTCACAGCTGGAGCCAAAAAAGATCACAGAGGAAATATTAGACTGATAAGATGAGCTTAAATGAAAAGATTAAAGACCAAAACCTGGTTGCCATCTATGGCTTTATGTCATGGCTGAACTGAATGTCCTTTGGTAACACCATACTGTACCATCAGTCAGAGGAAATTTTCCGAGACTCTTCAGGCTTTGAGCTGTTGACGGGACGTTGGCACATTAAGAATTTTAAAGTATTTTGGTGTCTGACACAGGCTGACTTGGAAAACAGCAAGTGTGGCATAGGCTGCCATGCCCTGCTTCCCACCAGCTCTCAACCAGAGGCTCCCTCTCCTAGATTGGAGCCAGTGGGTCAGAACTGTTCTGTTTGCCCCCAGAAAAGTTGACCAGGGCCAAATAAGAGAACCTTTATTGGTGTGTTTCCTTCATTTTTCAGTTTTGCAATCCATCAGTCTAGAAACTGCACAAAATATCAGGGTAAGAAGGGAAGCAGTGGGACTGTCTGTGAGAAATACTCACTCCAAGCAAAAAGATACTGAATTAATGAGCACACGTGAGATTATAATATGTCCCAAAGTGGCACTCAGTAAACCAGCAATACAATTCTCAAGGCGTCCTGAAAAAATAAACATTAACAATAAAGCTTTGTTTTTCTTGCACAGGATGTACTAAGCAGAGAAGCTGATTTCACAGTTCAGAAATAATTTAGGGAAAAGTCTGGTCTCTGTGGATAAGGAATACAGTAACTAAAAAAAAAAATAATAAAAAAAATCTGTTTATCTTGCTTTCTTTGTAGAATTCACAAAGGCCCAGATTCTTTACAAGCGTTGTGGAACTGAAAATTGGAAATAAACTTGCTTTCTGCAGCTTCCAAATACTTTTCCACCAATTACTTTTTCTCCTAGCTAAATGAATTGAAATGTGTTCAAAAGGAAACTGAATTTATGAAAAAGAGAGACAGACACTAACACATTTGTTTCTGAAGGAAAAGTGTTTAAAATTAATCTAATTATGCTCACGGTAACTATATATTACCCAGATTGTTCCAACTCCTACATTGGCTCAATGTGCTGCACATTTCTAACCATCTCAGCTCCAACTGCACTCCAAGTTATTTCCCTCCCGTGACTTCTAATTATTACCCCTATGAGGCAGAGCAATATTACTTTCTGGTGACAGTCTCACTCAAGACGGCCCTGCAGCTGAGCTCAACCCTGGCCAGCTTCTAATGCAATGGTAATTTCAAACATACACAAGTTCTAATTTTAATTGTTTTTAATGTCATCTAGCTAAAATGGACAGAGGTTCCAGAAAATAAGAGAGAAACAATAAATATATCCATGCCACTTTTGTGGTTACATAACACACTCGTCCTCAAACTCCTAAAGGGACCTTCAATATTCCTTGTGTAAAATATCAAACATCCCAGCCTACGTGAACCTCGAGCTTGCTCACTACGCTGGACTGCTGACTTTATGAACTGCCCCTTGTAGATGCCAAAGTAGCCAAGACTCAACTCTCAAGTAGCCAAACCACAGTGCATTTACAAAGAAGTCGATTCTGAAAGCCAAATTCAAAAACAAATAACCAGGCCAACTGTCCCTATTCACCTTAGAAAATATCCAAACCTCTAACTCCTCTTGCAAGATTTTCCAGACTTCTGCTTAGGATTGCCAGAAAGCTAGAGACTGGCAGAGCCAAACCAGCTTGCTCTCCATCGACCTATGGAAAGCAGAAGTGAAACCGCAAAGGGTCTTCAGTTCCAAAACCCTTACTCCACATCTGGTACCACAAGATTTCTAAAACAAATGGCATTGTTGTTGATAAATGATGAAATGATGAAAATGAAATGATGAAAAATCATTGTTAATTCTAATTTCACTGGTGTACAAAACCACTGAGGCATCCAAGGAAACCTAAAACTTGCATTTCCCAGCATTCCTCCCGGCAGTGTGTCACATCCATGGGTATCTGCACATCACCAATGACCTCCAAGAACGCCACATGAAAACCTACCTTTCACAAATTACAAAATATCAGGATGAAGCTCATACAAGCTACAAGACATCGGAAGGGTGAACTTAGATGAGTTCAGTCAAAAAGATTTCAGAATTAACTTACTGGAAAACTAACAAAGTACAAAAGAGATATTTCCTGCTTCTTGAAAGAGAGCAAGTCGACTGGTTGGGCTTAATACAGTGTCACATGCCTCATTTTGGCAGGCACAGCAAGGCTTGAAAATGGAATGGAAACTGAAGAGATGTGCAGCAAACTCACACTGACTCATTCTGGTTCATTAAAGGTAACTGAGCTCTGGCGCCAAGAATATCTTTTGCCCATTGGACCTGTATGATTTTCACACAAACATCTATTTTCTCTTATCATTTACAAATGAGCTTTTATGTATTAAACTTGTTAATTCACACACACTTTAATACACATGTATGAATGTGCATATGTATATGTATTTACTTACATACACACATATTCCTCCTCATTGCTCTGCTTTCCATTATGGGTTGGAATAATTTTTACTCAATGTTTCCACAGGTCTGGGCCACAGTGTGTTTAACTGAAGCCCCACAAACAGTTCTCATGACCAAAAAGAAAGAGAAATGTCAGAGAATCTCACCATAAACTCTGAGATCAATATCTCTTTGGCTCTCGCCTGCAGCATTGACTGCAACACAAGTGTATTTTCCTGTGTCGCTGATCTGCGCGCTAGTCAGTGCCAAGACTCGACCTCCGGACAGAACCTGCAACACAAGCACAACATGATCAGGATATGCACCTCAATGTAAAGCACAACCCAAGAGAAGTAACAGGTTTCACTTTAAAATGAAGTACTTGTTTAGCCACCACTTCGCACTACCGCTTCTTGTTCGCTTTTGATTGAGACTTGCAAAACCAGAAGTCTAACCTCATGCAAGCCCCTAGGGAACTCCTGGCATTCACAAGTCTTTGCAGGATCTGAACATCTCTCCCTTTTACAGTTTCAAATGTTCTGCACCCTGAGTTGTCCCAACCACACAGACATTTCCCCTCTTTCAGATCATAAAATTAGCTTTCAGAAAGCAAGTACATGCTCTTCTTTTAACTCTGAAACACCTCCTTACATCAGAGTTAGTATTTTTTTCTGAATTACTATTTTATGTAATGATATGTTACATGATCTTAAGCTCTACAAATCTCTTCAGCACAGGAACATGGCCTATGTTCCTCCTTTTGCCAGTAAGTGAAAAATTTGTTGATGCAAACTCTAACCCAGCATGAAATTAGTTGAAAGAATTGCCCAATTTCAATATATCTTCCACTTTGCAAAGTAATTAGTGGTATTAAACCTGCATCAATAACTTAGAGCAAAAGGTTTTATATTTTCATTCCAAACCCTTCTAACTGTTTTATGAAACTGCACCAGTTTAAAAGCATTCTATCACAACAGGAGAAAGCACACGGAGCAGGAGTTGAACTCAGTACCTGGAGTCCATCGCTAAAGCTGGAAACAGGGCTGCCATCCTTTAGCCACGTCAAAATAGGTGCAGGGATGCCTCTGGCTTCACACTCCAGTCGCACCAGATTATTAACCACCACGGTCACCATGTCGCTGCCGCCCAAGATTGATGGTGGGACTGAAACAAAAAAGAAAACAAAGCTAAAACAGCTATGGAAGAGTACTAATCACAATGACATGAAACGGGCTGCTTACTTATGCATGTTTTTTATGTTTCTGCAAGGCACTACATTGCTGGAAAGATTTCTCACATTACTCCTACTTGAAAAGTTGAACTTTTTTCGCTCTCTGTGCCAAATCCCGCTCTTTCCTTAAATGAGCAGTCAGAAAACTTCAATGAAACTACTGTGAGCAAGGTAAGCAGGACTGGGAGCACAGCCCAGAGGACAGCTGCAAAACCCAGGAACCACAACATAAACCCAGAAAATATTCCCTCAGACTTCTATAAAACTACATTTAGACCTTGTGAAAGGCATTAAGAGCGGCAGGGACTAAAGAAAGAAGTTTGTCATATAAACCGCAAAAAAACAAATACATGCACAGAGTAATAAACTGGCCTTGCAGAGCGTATGTGAATATTTACCAAATTAGATTCTATAACATCTGTCTGATGATTAAAAACATCTTAATGGAGCATCTCAAAACACTTACTATAGGCACACAGCCTAGGAAATTTTATAGAGTTACATTAAAAAGGGAGCATTAAAAAAGGAAGATGTTCATTTCTCAGGAGAATCGAAAACAATTTTATGTGCTTCTACCACTAATAACTTAGTAATAAAGCTTTACAGTCAGTATCACTACAGAACCTAATACTTGGAAGTCACTCCTAGGAAGAAATGAGAATGGTGTGACCTACTCATACATATCCCACGTAAGTAAAAAAATGTATAAAATTCTTTACAGAAAATAAGACTCATTGACAAATTCAGCAACCTCTTACAGCCAGTAACTCAGGCTATCTGTTCTTAGAGAAATTCCAGTTAAATAGGAGAAATGGCAGGAAAAAAGAAAGTGTGATTTTATAATCTTCCCTCCCCCCGCCACATGCACACAGTTCCCCTACTTCATCACTTCACCAGCATCCATTGTTCTCAAATGCCTGAAAAAGTTACAGCGGCAAGAAAAAAATTGAAAAAACTAACGTGACGAAATCATATGAATACACTAAACTGGAATTCGACCTGCTTCCTTCAGCAGGCCTGCCTAGTTCCATTTAATGTTAAACCTGTAGTATATCAAGCATTGTTTTTAATGCAAAAAACAATCTGATAATAGTGTTGTGGATGCAGTAGCTGTGGCAGAGGTTAACAAGTTGTCAAGTACGACCACTAATAGATCAATATAGGTGTTCACTCACAACGAGAGGTATTTCAGCTCCTTTTGTTAGAATTAGTCCTGGCTGCAACTGCATATATTCTGTTCTGGAAGGGGAAACAATTCTGTGTGTCTAAGTCAGAAAGTATTAGTTTCCTAGAAGACTCCGGACATATTCCGCCACCCATAAAAAGACACGCATATGCTTGGAAGTTATTTTTTGTTTTTCGGTTTAACCAGAATCACGACCTTGGCTCTAAATGCTTCCTGGGAATTAATCACTGGGTGGGGTTAATTGCCTTTGACCATGTCTTGAGCTATCAGTTTTTCCCATGATGGCCATTAATTCCATGGAAATGTACTGCCCAACTCATTATTTGTTAATTAACGTTAATAGGAACTACATACTGTGTGCATCTCAGCTGGGGACACCATGCCAAATCTGGGCCGCAGTTTTGCAGGGCAGACTCCCCCAGAAAAGCAGCTACATGCACATGCATGTATTGAAGATAAGAATTTGGATTATGGCCCCAACCAAAAGCCACTGAAATCAGTGGAAAAGCTCCAGTTTGGCTTTTGATCAGGTGTCTCATGTCTGCAAACACCCACACTTCCACTTCATCTTATTAGACACACAGTGCATTTTTCTTTAAAACTCTTGAATTATGAAAGAGCATTTGATCTGCGTCCTTTCTTTATTTACTGTGAGCTTTAAAATCACCTACAGCAAAACCCAGCAACTGCAAGGCCTTCCAAGCTGCTGGCGTAGTAACATAAATATCCCTTCCACAAAGCAACTATTCTAACGCCACTGAAAAACAGAAAAGTGAATTTTCTTCCCTCTGACACCCACCGCATTGCTTCCAGTACGATTGTGTGATGAGCGACAGAGAGTCCACTAAGCAGACCTGAAACTTAAAAAGTGCACATAGATGTTTTTCCTAAGTCTTGTAACACTTACCATGAACCTGGAGGCTATAAAACAACTCGGCTGTGCCTGCTGTGTTGACAGCCACACACTTGTAAACACCTGTGTCAGAGATCTGAGCCCCCTCGATCTGCAGAACCTGCCCTCGGCTCAGGAAAGTGGTGCCGGCAGCGCTGGTGAGGGGACGGTTGTCTTTGTACCATGTGACAGCTGCACAATGAAAGGAAAGGATGGAAAAGTTGCTCAAAATATCCCCTTTACAAACACTGGGACCAACTGGGCTTCAAACTTGCCATCCAAGTTTTCAGATGCCTAACAACAACATTTACAAACCAATATCCGTATTAATCATAATTAATTAACAATGAAAAGTAAATAGAAAATGAAGAAATTGGTAACTTTTCGGCAAAATACTGACTATGCCATTAGAATTCAATAGCAAACCTGACAGTGTCATCCACATGCAATATGTAATTATGAAAAAATGTTCTGAAGTTAAAAAATTATCACATGAAGCATACTTATAGGGGACTTACTCATTTCATACCAAGGTCAACAGCAGCCATTTAAAAATATGCAATAATATGATATTTATCATCTTTTTTACCTACTACTCTGAAGTACTGCTGCATCAAACAGAATCACCTTGGAATGTTTACAGAATTGAAATGCAAGCAATTAAATGAAGAGTTCAACTGGCTGACTGAAAAACTGAAAATAAAGCCCAGAAGATTGTTCTTACTCCAAAAAAACTCCACGTGATGTCAACCAAATGAGGACTTTTTGGCATCTCAGCCAAAAGAAGAAGATAGGGGGCCGGTTAGCTCAGTGGTTTGAGCGCGGTGCTGACAACAATGACCGACACCGAGGTCGTGGGATTGATTCGCGCTCGGTCCCCATGTGTTGCCTGGTCTAGTCGAGAGGTGGCGTCCCTGCCCATGACAGGGAGGTTGGACTAGACGATCTCTAAGGTCCCTTCCAGCCTAGGCCAGTCTATGATTCTATGAAGATGGCACCCTTCATCAGCAGAACATGGAACTAATGCTTTACTGGCATCACTTCACCATTCAGTCAGATGAAACTGCCACTTTTCGAAACATTTTCTGTAGTGCACACGTTTTTTGTGAACAGCACATAGTACAGAAGCAATCTGGCTTGACTGATGAATTAGACTGCGTGCAAGCCTCTTTCTTTTTCAGTGCAATGCTGTGCCGTCACTTATCTAACGTTATATCTTGAGAGTAGAATGTAACATCGCATCATCCATAGGGGACTAAATGGGGTTTATTGTATAAGTTACAGGAACTCCATCATTTTAATTATTTGCTCTAAAATAACTGGAAATTTGATGAGAAAAAAGAGTGCAAGATGGATACAAAACACTTATGACTTTATAAAATTTTACATACAGCCCAAATCAATTTAAATTTGGTTTCATACAGGTATAAATAATTCTAGAAAATAATACTTTTGTAAGAATTAATTTTTAAAAAGACAAAGAAGGTGAACCTGGACGCTTATCTGAAATTTAGGAACACTTTTCTTCTGCAAATGGGACTGGCAACAGCAGAAGAATAAATTGCTATATTAGATGTAAAATATTGTTATATGTTATTGGCCAAGCTTTGCTGTACAATAATTCAGAAAATTATTCTCTTATTAACACATTATTTTTATATCCCATCAGAAGTAGGTAGGAACAAAAACCACAGACTGGAACAAGCAAGGAAATAAATTTTTATCTCCACATCTCAACAACCAAAATTAACTGTAAAAAAAGACCTAATCCAAAAATCCTAGCACTGAAAGAATCTCAGTAATGAAGTCAGTAAAATCCAGATTGCTTTAGATTTTCTTTCAGTTCAGAAACAATTCAAAAGATCCATCAGTCTATACAGGAGCTAAACTCCTTCAGCTTTCATTTGGGATAGATATCTACGATGTATATGGGAAACTTGTCTTAAAAAAAAAAAAGTCCACAAAACATGAGGAAAATAAAACACAAACAGAAATACACAGCCTAGTTTTCAGATCTTAGTACATAAAGCAAACTCACAAATTCATTAGTGTAATTTATCATTGGCGCAGGCCACAGAAAGCACTGCACACAGAAAATCTACTTATTTTCATAAGCCCAGAGCAAACAAAGAGCATCCTACAAATTTCAATAAACTTTAGATAAGGTCCTAAACCTGGCCACATCTGACAGGCACACTCAATACACAAAGCATTGTTTTAAGCCTGTCCTACACTACACAATATTGATGGGGAAGGGTGGTGAAAGAGTGGATGTGTTTAAAGCTGGGTTAGCAGAAGTTTTAACAGTATTTTGCTCCACGGACAGGGCACTGCTAAACACATAAGGGAACAGATTTACCCTTCTGGTTTTCCTTCATCTCTTAAAAAATGTGGAGATTACTGAACTCGTCAACATTTACTCCATGTCGGTTGACATACTGACATTTCCCATTATACATAGCGTTTAATACTTCCTAGCTAGTTTAAATACCACAGGATTAACTTCACATTCAGAATATCCATTATTTTCAAAAGACAGGCAAAAGTGAAAACCTTGTATGAGATCTGCTTCACGTTTTCAAACGCACATGTGTGTACCTGGCAGAGGGTTCCCAGATACTCTGCATTCAAGATGAACTGGATTATTCACCACCACCGTTTCATTTAACATTTTCTCTGTATCTTCCAGACTGGGCGGTTCTGGGAAAAGACAAAAGCATCAGGTTTTCATTAATTCAGCCACCCAGCTAGCATAACATCCACTCACAAAGTAATCTGCCCTCCGAGAAACTTTGGGCAAGCACAAAGCTTCCACTAACTGCTAGATGACCGAGGAATTTCTTAAGGAAGTATGTCTTTGAAACAGGAATACTCTTTAATTATGTATCTTCATCAGTGTAGAGAGGAATAAACCACTATTTTTACTACTTTTTATTTTCTCAGGAAAAATGGCACTTAAAACGGACTTGCAGCACATGGGTGCACAACACAGAACCGTAATTCTTCTAACATGGCAAGCTCGCCTCACTTGAACTAGTAATATTGAACTGAATGTTGTACGTGGCTGTAACAAAGGAAGACTCTTACTCAAGTTTGTAATTTGCAACGTGATAGAAACACCTGATAATCACGAAGACTCCGAGTAAAAGAGATATTTATGAGCATGGGGCTGATGCAAAAATTAACTGTGATGCAATTATCACAGTAGAAGATGAGTATGGTTTCTCTTTCTAAGTCTCACCTGTGGAAATACTGCAATATCTCTTCAACATTTTCCAGTTACTGGCTCGGTTTGGCAATAAAAGTCAACATAATCATACTTATCAGGAGTATTTTGCCACAGCCCATTACTATATCTCCAATATCCTCTGAGGACTGGGTCACATCAGGAACGCACAACGTTTTGTGACCACCTCCGAGGCAAGCATATGTAAATTCTGGTGAGAGCATTTATTAAATCTGCATGAAAACAATAGCTTCTCAAGTTGCCCTGATTCTTCTTACACTGTTTTTAGCTGCAAAATAAAATTCCCTTTAAACAGCCCCAAAAATCCCCTCATAAGAGAATGCTTCTTTCTTAGAAAAGTCACTCCTGTAAAATTTCCCCATTGCAAGTCATGGGAAACGCTGTTATCCCCGGAAGACTTGGATCAAATTAATATCAAATTAATATCAAATTAACATCATATCCTGACTCGGAAACAGAGCGGTGGGTTAATGGCAATGTGTTTGGCTTCCTGGGATACCTCTGAACAGAAGAGCTAACTGGAAGGGAATTAATTTCTGTCTTCCTCGGTACCACACGAGAAAGGCTAAATCCCAAGACAGACAGCCCTCTCCCTGACTTCTTACTAGTGGAGTGGGACAAAGAAAGAAAAACTGAAAGGTGGATGTGCAAAGACGACAAAAACAAAGGAGAGCTTAAAAGAGAAAAGAATACAGATGTAAAAAAAGCTGCCTAAAATCAGCCATATTTAGCTTCTAGAGGCAGAAACATTACCATGCACATGAAGCCGAACGTGCTGTTGGGCTTCTCCTGCAGCATTTGTTGCCACACAAGTGTATCGGCCAGCATCTTCCAGCAGGGCCTTGACAACTTGCAGAATACGGCCTGAAGACTCCAGCTGTATCAAAACAGAGAGCAGGGAACCACTTTACACAACAGGCAGAGTTGCTAAGTGTAATGGCAAAGCAGACATTTACGCTTGAATACAGCCAGTCTCATCTTTCTTCTAACCTGGGGCTAATATTCATGCAAGAGGTGTCGTGGCAGTTCAGAGCCTTCAGTGTTCCTGGGACAGCAGGATTATTAGCTGTACAGCTGTAAGGAGACCTAGAGGACAGAGGGGCAGGTAGGCAGAGAGAAGAAGATACTGCAGGCAGAGAGAGCTGCTGCTAGCAAGACGTCAAAAACTGCTCCAGCCTGAAGTAAATCAAAGCCATTACACGTGCTCAGCCCTCTGGAGCATGCAAGCACTGACAAGGGCTGTTCACCGAAAGTCAGAATCTCACAGTGAGAAGGGAACTTACAGGTAGGTGCTGCAATGGCAGTGCTTAGAGAAAATCTCATCTAATCCCACCTCACAGTGACAAGTGGCTAGAGCCACATTGTAACTGGCAGATAACTGAAAGGAGTCAGATGCTGAATTTACAGTCACGGACTCTTCTGACACAGAGGTGTCTAATGGGAATCGATCTCTCAAACACTGCTATTCAATCTGAGATACTGCCCTATTCAGATAAAAAGCCCATCACTGCCTGGGGTGGATCTTGGGAGCATCACAGCATGAGCGAAGCAAAAGGAAAAGAAGCACTGACGTATATAATTTATTGTAACTATCTTTCATGGCTTGGATCCCATAGAAGACCTGTGCTTACTCTTATATTTCCCCTGGCTGTGTTTACGGGTTGGCCATCTTTTAACCAAGTTATGGAAGGGCTGGGAATGCCATTGGCTATGCACTGCAGCGTCACAGGCTTGTATATCACAACAGCTCGCTCAGAAGTCCCAGTTGATTTGATGCTTGGAGGAACTGCAAGAAGCACCAGAAACAAAAACAAAGTATCATTTGAATGTATGCTTTTCAACATACAGAAGAAATACCCCACAGGTAAGACTAGCTCTACTTTTATTTCACCTACTCTCATCTTCAATTTTTCAGCCCACTAATACCAAATAAACTGTTTACAGAAAACTTGAGCACCTTCTTGTCCGCATTTTAAAACAAAGGCAATCTGCTGCTTCCCCTGCCCCAAGTAACCTACCATGCACAGTAACATCAAATTCCTTTTCATGTTCTCCTGCCTTATTTGTAGCCACACATTTATAGTGGCCATTGTCTGACACTTGAGCTCGGGAGATGAGAAGTTTTTGTCCATTTAACAAGATCTTATGTCCAGCTCCCTCTTCAACTGGTTGACCATTTTTCAGCCACCTACCAGAAAGAAAGTATAATGTTGGATCTCTATGAAAGTAAGATCAAAAACACTCCCAAAATAAGCACAATTCTATTAAGTAGAACATCTCAGTAACTCTATTTGCATTTCTAGGAAGGTTTGGAGATGTCAGGTAGCATTCTCCTTTTCTGAGTGCCACAGATCAAGGTAGTTTATCAGGAGAACAGAGTATAGAGGAAAAAAGACAGAGGTGAAGCAATAGTGAAAGTAGATACTACCACCACAGGGAGACAGAAGTCTCCAAAGCAAAGGCAATCACTGGTGGCAGATGAAAAGTGCACAGCTGCATTAGCAAGGGAATGAGAGTTTCGTCAGCTCTTGTTACCTGTCTTGATTTCCACAACATGCCTATTGGCCCAACATACCAAACCAGTTTAAAATAAAATCCTGATCCTGCCTCACACTACCTTCAGTGAAGCCAGGAGTTTGTTCTCCACACGTTAACCATCACTAAACAACATGGGCAGTTCGTAAAGACCACCTCTAAATTCACCTAGTCAACGAGTACTTTTTTTTCCTACTGTCATACCAATCCCCTTACGTGACAGTTGGTGAGGGTGTTCCTGTTGCTGAACAATCCAACTCCAAAGGGCTATGGAGAATCACAATGTGATCCAAGAGCTCATCCCCACCTTCCACAAATGGGGGGACTGTAAGAGAGAAAAATTCATCAAGAGAAACATTTAAGCATCAGAAATATCACAGAAGTCTATCTCAAATAGTAACGTTAAAATAATTTTGACATTATTATCACTTTGGGGTGTGCACTGATTTGTAGTTTATTACAAACCACTGTTCCTTTTTGAAGAGAAACATCTACTCAATGATATTTTTGTGGCTTCAAATCACTCTTACTCTTTTTTATTGTTTCTTGCTTGTTTGATTGCGCTTTTTTTCCCCCCATGGTGGTGAGCATGGAACAGACAACTTTTAGCATCCTCTGCCAGCAGAGGAGAAGACAAAGGTCCTCTTTACCCTGC
>NW_009733329.1:80426-95218 GCF_000703405.1 Apaloderma vittatum | reverse complement strand
AGTGACTGAGAGGAAAAAAGAAGAAAACATTCTCCCAAAAGGTGTAAAATTTAAACAGCATAGCTGAAATTCAGAGAAAGATGTTCTTCCCCCCAAGGCAACTACTCAGTGCTATTTTTAATGGATTCCTTTCTTAGCTACAATATTCTTCTAGAAAGGGAAGTTAGAAGAATTTTCAGGGTTTCTGAGGATAGTATTTGCCTACCACATGCACAAAAATTCTTCAGGAACTAACCTGAAAGTAAGAGTCTTCAAGCTGTCCCATAACCCCAGACAGAGAAAGCTTGCAGTGCCTAGGTTTAACTAAGTACATAACTCAGTGATCTTTCATACAACAATACCAACAAAAATAAAAGCATGCTTTATAAGGTTTATGGAAATGTAATGAATTAGTAGTTCTGTTGGTCACTCACCTAAGATTTCAACTTCATATTTGATTTCTTGCTCTCCAGCAACGCTTGTGGCCACACACAAATACTGGCCCTGGTCAGCCTCAACGGTATTCAGAATCTCCAGCTTCTTCCCACCAGACACAATGCGGAGGTTGTCGCTTGCTTTCACAGGCACACCATCTTTCAACCAGGTAAGGAGAGGCGGAGGGTTGCCGGCAGCTTTGCACTCCAATGTCAGTGAATTCCCAGCAACCACTTGCCTGCTATGGGCTGTATCAGCATCACCCTCAATTACTGGAGGAACTGTAGAAAGGAAAAAATATACTGCAAGCAATTAATTCTGTAGCCAGAAAATGTATTAAGAGCAAATGAGTTAGTTCCTCCCCACCCGCTTTGCCTCTATATGCCATTAAGTCACGCACAATTTCACGTGAGGATTTGCTGCTGAGGCAAGCCAAGACAAAGGACAAACTGAGAAGTCAAATGATGTAGTTCAATATTGACCAGCTGTAGTAAGCAGAGAATCTGCAGGGCTTTGAGATGGAAGCACTAAATACAAAGGTCTTAAAAGAGGATGGTAAAAGATCCCATCCAGAGTGGCTATTTCACGTATGTGTTGTTCAGCACGCACATGCAAGAAAGGGTACACGGAGAAGAAACATTTTTGATACTTTACCCAAGCATGGTACCAAGGTCTGTAATGCCAAGAGCTTTCCGATAACCACGCAAAGCACAGGGCGTAAAGCTCCCTCTACAAGGCCCTGCTAACACAGGTCAGTCTTTAAACGCAGACACCGACTGCTGTGCCCCCTCGCCCGGCCTGTGAAGGCTGCTGCCGCTATGGAGGCAGGAAAGCTTTCAAAATGCACCTCCTGTAACATGGCAAATAACCAAGTTCAATAAACCCTCGCTTACCGTAGACGTCCACGTCATATATTTTCTCAGCAGCTCCAGCAGCGTTGGTCACGCGGCAAGTGTACTGCGCAGAATCTGCTACCTGGGCCCGAGGTATCTGCAGGAAGTGCCCTCTGTCCAGGTACAGAGCCTGGGGGCCGGAAATGATGGGGCGTCCATCCTTGTACCACGTAATGGTGGGGGCAGGGATTCCCTTGGCTTCGCACTCCAGATTTATAACATTGTTAAGAAGTGCTGACACTTCTGTGGTAGTGTTGCCTCCTTTGATGCTAGGAGGAACTATTTCAAAAGATGAAACAACAGCATTAAAGCCTGAGCACACAAGTCTGTGCACATTGAAATGGACTAAGGATTAGAACGCTGTAAGAGACTTTTAGCTTAACCAGATTTCCAATCCTTCCTGGTGCTTTTTGTTTGTGGTTTGTTTTTTGGGTTTTTTTGCTGCAGCAGAGTTATATATTGCCTGTACAGTTCTCTGGGTCACACTAAGAGTTGTAAGTGTAAAGAGAACGCCACACAAGAGCCACCATACATCTAAGAAATTTGCAGGGACACTGCAAAGCACTGCTACCTCGCTAGAGGAACCTGGAAAAGGTTTCACCTTCTAGGCTCCAAGGTGTGCCAAGTTAGGACAGCTGGGCCTTCACATCCCCTGCAACGCATTTGGGCACGGCTCTGCCTCTTCCCTGTCTCTGAGGAGCAGAGAGCAAGCAAGCCCTGTGTAACTTGGGAGGTGCATCCTCCCAACAAGGAACAATGACTTGCTGTTTAAAATCCCAAATATATCCAAGAACATCTATGACTGGAATGGGAACTGCTTGGTACTCAAAAACTCTGAAGATGAAGTCACTTACTTTGAGACTAAATATGAGCTTAACAGTCTAGCTTTACGCTCCTATTTTTAAAACTTTTGGCCCACAGTTATTTCCCTTGCTTGCTAGGCAGCAGTACTCAGATTTTTGTAGCAAACAACCTCTAGTGTAAATCAGCCAATATAAAGAGTTCGTAAATCTCAGCAGAAGTAATAAAAGCACAGTGCAATTGGCAACAACTAAATTTATGACTGCTGAAAGTACCAGACACATCTGGCAGATATGTTAACTTCTCTGCTGCCAAACACGCGTAGTATATTCCCGACTTCCACTGACTTCCATAGTGTTCATTTAAAATGCCACTGCAAAAATGTAAAGCAAAGTGCCAGTGAACGGATCTGCACCTATGAGATGGGTCTTGCAGTTTAGGAAACTAGAGTGCATTTTTAGCTGAATTTATTCCCAGTGCTAAGTTAAGGAAAACAAGACCGTGAGTGTATAAAAATAAAAATCTTTCAATTAATTTTCTCCTCTCTAAGACATGAAAATAATGATGCCAATGTGGTAATAAAATAATTCAGTTGAAACTAATAATAATGAAGTTTGAGAAGGCCCTTCAAGATGTTTTGGCTTTCACCAATTAAAAACTAATAAAAAAGCACAGAAAAAACACCTCTGTGAACAGATGAGTTAAGTTATGCTTGCACACAAAATTTACAGGAACAGAATCTTAATTCATATTTGTCTTGAGTATTCCCATTCAGAAAAGAAACCTTATGAGTAAAATCAATGGATCTTCTAGGATCAGGCATTCTATAAACTTACCATGGATGATCAGCTTGACCTCCTTGACTTGTTTGCCAGCGGCGTTGGTGACACTGCACTGGTAACGGCCTTTGTCAATCCTTCGAGTATTCTTGATGTGTAGAACTTGATTTTTGTCCAGAAGTTCAACATTGGGATCACCCAAAAACAAGGGTCTAGAATAGAGATTATTTTTCTTCACAGAACTCTCACTCTATCCTTTCAACATTAATTTAAACTGATAGTAATAAGAAAAGGTCCTCTAATGGCAGTAATTGTAGCACTGAAGAGTACCATTTAGCACTAGAGTAACGGCATTAATCAGAAGAAACATCAAAAAGTGAAAAACTGTTATAATTAACTTTATTCCCAGTTTTTAGTAGAAAACAAAATATAAAAGCACTTGGGCATCCAGGATGTAGCATCAGAGACAGATTCCTACACTCCTGATCTCAGCTCCTTTTTCTAATTACTGAGGTCACAACAGTCCTTTGCTGATACAAAAGGTCAATTACTACATGAAAGGACCAACAATTCCTTACGAGAGTATTTGGAATTGTCACATCAGAATATCTGTATTAGCCAATGTCTATACTGAACTACATCGTTAAAGATCCAATACCATTTAGAAAGATTTACGTCCCGTTTTTGTTTTTCATCTAATATTTAAGCCACCAAGAATTCTTCTCTTGTTATGCTCTTCTGGAAGATGAGAACAACTGAAACACACAGGCTACAAATGTTTTAAATCCTTTAACGTATATACACAGAACTGCACAATGCACTGGCTAGCAAAATGTTTGACATGGGAGTGTCTACCAATGAAAAAAATCACATCAGCAAAGCAACTAATGATATGTTTAAAAAAATGCACATAAACTCATAGAATAAACTCAAAGGAATGGTTATTTTTATTTTGGTTCAAGCATTGCCTGGCTTCAAATACTGTCAATCTGCTCTACAAGTGCCAGTGTCAGTAATGGGACAGCTCACAAAGGAAAGCAGGATGCTATCTTTTGATTACTCACACCACCACAATCTATGTCTGGTGACAATTAACTTGACACTAAATAGTCAAAAAAAGCAGAGCTTGCTGGCAGAGTGCACCTTCTGTGTTCTGCGGGAGGAATAACCTAGACACAAATCACAAAAACTGGGATATACTTACTTGCTGTCTTTGAACCAGTGTATGTCAGGAAAAGGGAAGCCTTTGGCTCTACACTCCAGACTGATTTCCTGGTTGAGGATGACTGAAGTTTCACCGGGGGTATCAGCACCTATTATACTCGGTGGAACTTTAAAAAACAAACGTTACAGGAAGAACTGGTATTTAACCAGAGAAGGTATGCTATGAAAGTGCTAGAAATGCACTAGTGGATCATACTGTTCCCTTGAAACAACTTTAGTTTTCACTGCAAAGCAACTCCTGCTGGATCAAAGTCATCTCTACCATGACGAGTATTTCCACACTTGTGCTGGTGAGCTGTATATAAAACAACTCCTACATTAGACTGTTGTACACCCAAAATGCAAAACAAAGACCCAGTAAAGAAAAGTAGCATTTTGTCTGTGTTACTTCAAGAATGGCAAATTTTAAGTATTCAACAGACATCATGATGACAGAAAATATTAAATGGGCAGTCAGGGGAAGAATCTATTTATAAAGAGTTTGTATTTATTGGCTTCTTAAATACTGACTGTTTTTCAGATCACCAGCTTAAAAGAAAGTAAAAAAAACCCCCAAACTAAAACCATAAAACTCACCTAGTATATCTAGATTAAACAGCTTCTCAGAACTTCCTGCTACATTTACAGCTTTGCACGAATATTGCCCAGCGTCATCAGTAGCAGTTTTAAGGAGCTTCAATATCTTCCCATTATGCAAAATCTGGAGAGTATTGCTTTCTACAACCTTAAAAGAACCCAAGACATTAGCTTTATGTGATCCAAGTTACATCAGCCAAATATCACAGCTGGATTCTTATAAGAAAATAGTAGTTTTAGTCTAAGGATAATCTGTTTCTCCTTTCAGTTATGGCACTAATCTCAACTTCTGCAATCTATTCAATATGACTTGTAGCTCAAAATCTAATAGTGGGAAAACCAAAGATTTTCTTGTCCATAAGTAATGGTCAGTCACAAAGGCGCATAAAGGGATCTGTCCTCATCTTAAGCTATCACTTATCAGCTACAAGTAGTAGCGTAGGACTCGAAGATAATCCTGAGGAATTTAAATCACCTCCAAGAGTTCTTATTTCTCCATCTACAGAATAAAGAAAATACCATTATTGGTCCCCTCTGCTAGGATTCTGGCATCTTCAATACTAGCAGATTGCTAAGGCTAATTCCTAGGAGAATCTTAAAAATAAAGAGTTTACTTTTGGACTTATTGAACAGCTGAACTAATGGATTAGCCATATTTAGCTGGCTTTCTGCATATACGTGTATTTACTTTAACTGTGCCCTCACACCAAGACCTCAAAAGTCAATACAAAACTGACTGATGATGGCTAAGTGACTTCAGTTAGGTTAATCGCCCATACCTGGATATCTTCTTTATACCAGGAGATGATTGGGAAGGGGTTCCCAGATACTTCACAGAAGAGACTTACAGGATGCTGAACAACTGCAGATGTATTTGTCACCTTTTCTTGATCTCTAATTTCAGGAGGAACTACAAGAAAGTTCAAAGTCATGTATTAAGGTTTCTGTTCCAGTGATCTTCCACTCCTCCTTCTGCCCAAGTCAATGCCCTCTGCAGTCTAAATTTCTCAGACCCTTTTCTTTCCTTCCCCAATGCTTCCGTTTGCCTTTTAGATCTGGACATACCTCCTTGTGTCCTTCCTTCTCTTTATCAAAAAATGGTTTCCTCTTGTCCAGTAACAGACTCCCAGGGAAATTAGCTCAAACACAATCAGCATCACCATCACCATTTTAAGAGGAAAAATCTTAAAGTTTAATTTAAAATTAATTTTATTCAGTCTTAAATTTAATCTTAACCTTAAAATCCCATGTTATGTGCTTAGCATATAAAGGAAGCAGATTCCAGAGGATCACCCCTCCTCTTCACTGCTCCAGTCATCCCCAAGAACAACTGCCTGTCATTTGTCCCACTATGAATGCAAAGAGAATGGCCTTTCCTAGTGTATTAGAAATAACAAAACCTACTGATGAGCCCTGATGGCACACGAAGGAATTCCTGCTTTTCTCAGGATAAAGAGAAGGATATAACCCTGCTCAGGTATCAGAGCTAACTATCATGGGAAGTGAACATGGCTGGAATAAAAGTACTCTGCAAGAAGCAAAACACTAATTCACCTAATCTATGTTCATTCTGATAAATAACTTTTCTCAAGTTTATGTTCAAAATACAGATCTACTACCCAATCTTTAATTTCTACAATACAAAAAGACTTAATATTTCACTCGCATTGAAGTTTTCAAGTATAACTAAAGCCCTCTCTAAACGAGGCTCTGCAACTGAGTCATACCTAGCTGTTTGAGTAAAACAAAGATGGTTTGCGCATAAAGTCACAGAAAACAGAAAAAATAGAAAATATACTGAAAGTATCAGAGTAACAGAAATGCAGGTACTCTGGTTAAATTCTGTAATTTAACTTCACATGGGCAGATTTGGGGTGTGCAATTCCCAACAACAAAAGAGAAGATGCTTTGCAAAAACAGTTCCCCGACAGTTGTATTTATTATTTACCATTAACTTTCAGGTTGTATTTTCTTTCTGTGCTTCCAGCTTCGTTGGTTGCCACACAGATATACTCCCCGTTATCGGATGGTGTAACAGAAGCTATGATCAGCAGTGTCCCATCCTCCAGAACTGAAATCCCTGGTTCACTGCCCATCAGCTCTCTCCCATTACGCAACCATTTAATGACAGGCTTTGGAATACCTAGCAAGAAAAAGGTGAAACTTCAAGAAACAGTGTGCTCAGCTCAGAGTAAGAAAGATTCAAACAATTCCCACTGCTTGCTGGAAGTCTTACTGGCAAGGACAATGCACAAGGAGGCCATGAGCTTTCAAACTTAGAGGAAGTCCCGACTGTTACAATATGATTTTAACATTAAAAATCTTTTTAAACGTAATATCATTATGGGTAGCATCATTTCACAGAACCTCTCCACACAGCATTTATTTAAATCACGTTAGTTTGAACTTTTTCACATAAAGTATATGTGGAAAACACTGTGCAGATTGTGACGGTAACAAAGTACAAAGAAACTTAGTAATTTTCAATGTGCAACAGAAAACCAGACTTTTGTAACTAAAAGAAGCAACAATGACACGCACCTTTTGCTGGGCATGGGAATGCGATGCGTTGATTTGCCACTCTTTCTTGAAAGGGACTATTGTACAGAGGGTCCAGATCCTCAATGGTAGGAGACTCTGAAAGAAAATTACACACCCTCTCCAAAAAAAATTCATGACCTCTGCTCCCAAGTGTGAAAACAGTCTGGCAATACAGAACACTTGTAAGTCTCTCTCGTTCACACAAGATGAGATTCCAATAACCCTCTGTTACACTGATGAACCGTACTACGCAAGTGGTCTTGATTTCAGTGGAAACATTTAGGAAGTAAACAGTACAAAGAGGCTTTCGAATTTGACTGAAATTGGTTCTCTCTAAACCCCACTGCCATTTGTTTTGAAGGCAGAGACAGTGTTTCTGCAAAATCTGAGAAACACTATTTAAGCTGTTTTTTTCTCATACCACACGTTAGTATTAGTTCCACCCTTTGTTCTTGCATCTCATTCTAAACTTGTGTGTGGAGTGAGACTGTACAAAGAATATTATTTAAAATTAAGTAACGTAACTGGCAGTTCTTTGTGTGTAACAAGTGGTTCTCAGCACCTCTAACCCAAAGGAATCAGAATGTCACCTTTAGACTATTACAAAGAAGAACTAATTCCCACTTAGCTGGAGTCAGTCATGCTACATTGGTGTATGGCAGTCCATCAACGCAGGGGTTACACTACGTATTTAAGTCAGCACGTTGACCACTGTTGCCCCATCGCCATTTCAATAGCATACTAACTGATGGAGCGAACAGCTCAATTTCCGCTAGGATGTTTTCATGAAAAACTCCAATTCTGTTTGAAATTGTGACACCAGGCTCCACAGCGCAGAGATAGTCTCTGAAAATGTAAGACATCTGAACACATGGAGGTAGTATTTTAAAAAGAGGTTTCCTGTACTGGAATCTTATTTTAATTACCTACTACAACACCAAAGCTTAAGTAGGTTGAAATTTTTATTAAAAAAAAGTACTTATATATTTTGAGTTTCTTGTTCCTATTTGTGCAAACTCTCCAAGAACTATTTGTCTATTCTAATTTTCATTAACTATTATCAGCACATAACATCTAATACAGATTTGGATTTTGCATCATGTGACAGTCAACAGTAAAGACCATTGCCCTTCAAAACACAGACTGGTCAGCACTGGCATGAAATCACGCCCAGCCAGGAGGGAAGATTATGGCCCCAATGTAAGTACCTTGGACTTGCACCGTTATTTCCGACGTGTCGCTGCCCGCTACGTTACTAGCAACACACTTGTAGATGCCAGCATCAGGGAGCTGGACATTGCTGATGCCCAGAGCTCCATCCAGGTTGTGGATAAACTGCCTGTCAGCTGTTGGCACTGCGCTTCTGCCTTTGAACCAGGTGATGGTTGGCGGGGGGATGCCCTGGGCACTGCAGGGTATGTCAACTCTGTGGCCAGCTTGGACTTTCAAAACTCGAGGCCCACGCTGTATCTTTGGAGGAACTAAGGAAGACAAGTTTAATCTATAGTGATGTGAAGAAAATTGTATCTGCAATCATTCTTGAAGGAAATTCTTCTCTGGTTTTGCCATTTTAGAAAATGTCCTTCCTTATTCATTGAAACCAAATTCCCTCAGGTGACGAAGGAAGCAGAACTGCTTGTTCTCTAGATAGACAAGGATGCATGATGCCCTATTGCTTAACTTATTTGAAGACATTACATTTCAAATTCTACTGCATGACTTCCATACGAGTAGTGGAATATTGTTACCTTGAGCACTTTTAAAGAGCTACGGGTACGGGCTGTTGATAACACAAAACAATTCAAAAGCTTTTATGATAAAGTTAATTTTCCTTTTGACATTTTCATTTCCTTCCCCTAATCCTTGATCTTTGTACACTTCAAAACACAAGTTCAGACAAGTAGATGAAATACAAATGGAAGAGATTTCACTGGTCCCAAAGAATAATATAAATCCCACATAACTCTTTTGCCACAATGTTTTTCTTTCTAAGGATTGTTGACAAGAACAAGACTTACAAAGAATGTCTGAAACAATAACAAGTGCCACTTTTCCAGACTCTCTGTTAATGTACAAATACAGATAAACAAGGATGGGGCTGATATCGGACTTCTCCATACACAGAACCAGATGGCAGCCTCTCAAAGCCACTGTAATTGAATTAGCGTAGTCTGAAGGTTTCAGAGCTGCTGGGGTCAGGAGTTCCAATCTGGTACATTCCTGGGATGAAATCCCCTTCAAAGACATGTGCTGGCAATGGACACTGGCAGCAACACTTCCAAACTCTACGTGAGCATTAACCACAGGAGAACTATCTATACACTCACAATTACTATTGATCAGCCTTGTCTGGGCTGTGCCAGGCCCCAGCTCCTGCAGCTGCTCTGTGTGCTTTAGCTTTGGCAGGAGCTCCATGTGCCACAACCCGCACTTCTGTGACACAGGTCAGGAGAAGTAAATTAGAGAGCATAGAGGTAACAATATGTGATATTTAAGTTGTTAGGAGAGTGTGGCTGGGGATGATTTATGGTAAAAAGGAGAGGGAAGGAGACACGGGTCCTAATTTGAGCAAGACATGTACATGTAGCACTTCAGGATATATATTTTAGTAGTCGTGGTAGCGCTGGGTTGACGGCTGGACTAAATGATCTTAGAGGTCTTTTCCAACCTTAATGATTCTATGATTCTAAGAGCAACTCGACACCTTTACTGAGGGGGAGAGGAAGACAGGCACAAGCACAGGGTGCTGATTTGAGGGGAGAAAGCACAGCGAGATGGGTTAAGCTATTTGTTTGCAGAGGTGGATGCAGCAGAATGTGCCTGCACAGAGCTGTGCACAAAGCCAGGAGCAACTGCCTATCCACTGGTGACACAATTGCACACTGGTTTCACTGTCCCCTGAGCACGTGTCCATGCAAACTTTGACATTCGCTACGAAAAAATCTGGGGTATGTAATTGCCATCAGGTTGGTGGGAAGCTGTAATCTGCAGCCTCTGCCAACTTTACTATTCTGAGCCACTGCTTGCAAAACTTATTGCTGAGAAACCTCTTGCACGGAGAACATCTAAGTGCGTTAGAAGAAAAGTTTTCAGTTCTTAAAATCCTTCTGGTTGACTTAGAGAGTCAAATGTCATACTCTGCTATAATTCTTCCACAAGTCTAAGGATCATTAAAGGAAGGAGGGGGGGGGTGTATACGTATGTACACACCATAATTTCTTTCCACCTAACCAGTAACAATTTGCATACAAAGATAACATGATCTGAAAGTATATAGGTCAATCGTACTTAATATTCATAAGGGAAAATGTCTGAAAAGCTCTGCATGATGCTAGATTCCACGCAGAAACTTGCAGATGATTATCTTTTAAGTTAAAACTTACCATGTATACTTAGCTTCACTGACTGAGTCACATTCCCAGCAATATTTGTGGCTACACAGATATACATTCCAGTGTCTGAAACTTGGGTCTCACTGATCTTCATTGACCCTGAGGGTAGGAAAGTGTGTCTGGAAAAATAAGAAGTAGATATGCTGTATAAACACGTATGGAAAGGTGAATGATCCCTACTTACAAATTGCTAATGAATGCTATGAGCTAAAATAACATCATTCTATAGGGCACACTGAACTGTGCCATATTACTAAACTATGACTTACATTTACTCATTTTTTCTAACTCTTTATTGAGCCACCACATTAAAGAAAACACACTAAATTTGTAAAATATAAGATACAAATTACAAAATTTGTTTCTACCTACTTACAGGATATATCAAAATTTTGTTTCTAAAAATGAAAACAAACCCAAACCACAAGAAAACAGGGAAATGGAGCTCTTCAACCTCTTGTCAGAAATTTTTGTTCAGCCCAGGTCATGGGGTCAGAAAGCAAAAAAACTTCTGATACTGCTCCATCTCGGCAAAAAAAGAAAGTGCTGTTGATTCAGGATGGAAGAAAGCATTCTAAAGAGTGTTATGATTCAAAAGTTCCAGTTTTGGTGTTTATAGAAATTGTCATTATTCATCAGTAAGTAGTTAACCACACAGCATTAATTTTCAGTACAGTTCTGGTCATAGGACTGTAAAATTACAAGAGACGTTGGCCAGCTAAGACAAAATCCTCTTAAGTCAAAAGTAATAGAGATCAGAGTAATAAATGAGGAGGGAATTAAAAAATGACAGCTAAGAATCGAACAGGAAAACATTCAAGTCTATGTTACATGAAGAATTTAGGCAAAGTCGGTGGGAACTGATGGTATCATCTGTCTTCCTTTCTCTGGCACTGTCTCATTAGGACAACATTATCAACTGAGCAGAAAACGGTGAGGTTTAGGATTGCAATGGACTGGAGAGATGAACAAAAAGAAAGCAAAGTGTATTTCCTCCAGGTCACTCAAATCTATCTAATATTACGATTCTTCCTCTGCTGCCCATATCTTTCCAAACTTTTTTTTTTTTAAATCTTGAAAGATGGATTTGCTGGGACAACTTATCATCCATTATTTTGTCCGTCAATTACATTTGCTTTCTGACAAAAGTTCCTTAGTTTCTGATTTCATTCTTCTTTTGTTTACTGGTCACATTTCTAACATCCTCACTGGGTGGTCTCAAACAATTTTGTTTGGACTAATTCTTTAACTTTTGCTGACATCTGTAAACAATTTTATGGAATGAGCTGAGCTGGACTTCTGTTACTTTGGACAACTTGGATCTCTCCACAACAGCCATGAGCAAGTAGCCTCATTTATCAATGTCTCCTGAGGTAAAATGAGGACAAGTAAGGGACCAAGAACACGGATTCATTAGTGCAGGCAACGCGCTTGCAGGACACGGCAGAAGAATTCCACGGGGATTAACTAACAACGAATTGACTGTGTGTATAAGCCTCCTTCACCAAACACACACTGGCCCAGTAGCTACCAGTTGATGAGGCTGTCCCAGACTCACTGCAACGGGTGGCTCTGAAGTTAAGAGGCTTGCCTTCAGGTCTGTACAGTTCCTTTAATTCAGCTCAGACACTGGCTGATCTCTTCCACTTGGAGCAGCGAGAGACGCTACACAGCAGGCACGGCAATCGCCGCAGCGTGCATTTGGCCAGCATTACCATTTCCTGGTTTATGAGTACAGCTGAAGCCTTTACTCCCTCCTGAGGTATCTTCAGGGCTAGAGAACACTGGCACATCCCACGACAGTACCTGGCACTTCAACTGGGAACGTAAGAGAATAGCCACCCGGCTTGTCTCTTATTTTGTACCACGCTAAAACAATGAGAAAGAACTCCAACATTGCGGCTCGTGCTTTATACAAGACAGTCTCCAACTCTTCATTCTCCACGGTTGTCAAATCAACATTTTTATGAGCATTTAGCTATGTTTTCACACATCCAAGAATAGCTGGAGAGTTTTTGGATTCAAAACAGAGCAAGCAATGCACCCTTGTAAGCACTCCCAAGCATTTATCATTATCTGTATTCTACTGGCAGCCCAGACTTCATATGAATAACTGACAGTGCTCCCCTGAGCATAAAAATGACGTGCTTAAGGAAAGAAAAAAGGTTTTTAAACTTTGATAAGCAGGCATAGATTATGTGGGTCTCTGGGCACCACCACAGTACAAATATAACAGGATCTATTTAGTCTTGGCCTCCTGAGACCGAGCATAAATGTGCACTGAAATCGAAGTTGCACAACGATGCATGGCCTTAGCATCCTTTGGAAAGAGACATTTGGTTTGGGAAAAACAGTTTCAAGACCTAGCAAAAAAACCAGGGTCCTCATACAGGACAACTTAATACCTTCCAATTGATCCTGTGGCAGTTAGAAATTATAGGCCCTTCCAAAATCTTGAAAGCTTAGACACAATTTCACTTTTTTTTTTTTGTTTTCAACAAACATTGTTACCTTGGAGAGAAAGGAGATATGAGTTGCATTTCTTTGGCCCAGGTAATTATTGGAGGTGGCAAGCTCTTTACTTCACATGGAAGCGTGACATCTTCCCCTGCAATTACTGAGACCTCTATGGGTTTATCATATGCATTTCCTTGCTGGTCTCCAGGCCTGGATAGTCTAGGTTTCACTAAAATATGAAACATGTTAAGAAGTTGCAATGAATATAGGCATTTGTACAAACAAAACACTGTACGGTTTTAGTTCAGATTAAACCTCTATTTTTTTAATCAGGTATACAATGTATATATATTGCGATTCTATTTTTCATGTCTGCAAAAGATGTGAATCACTGCCATACTGATGTGCAGTGCCTGTAGCTCAGACAGTGGCCGATACCTATGCGCAATACCACAAATCCCAGAAAGACTGCGTATCTAGCCAAAAAGCTGGATTAGCAACAGATACATGTATTTCATGGGAGTGTTGAGCTCTGTATCTCCAGGTAGCTTGCAACCAATACCTGAACTATGCTATGCTACAGCACTAATACCTACAAGCCATAAAGGCCTTGGAACGCAAGCCTACACCTAAACCAAACTTCTAATAATATTTGGAGATGGCAGGAAGCTTTGGGAGAGGTGGGATTAATGGATCTTCATTCTTCTATGAGGAGGGACATCTATTCCTATACAGACACTTCCTATCCATTTCCACAAAAGAAGAAGTTATGATCAGCCCAAATCCTCATATACAAACTCAAGGTGACAGGTATCAGGACATTTTAAGAGAATCGTAACAGCTGAAGGCCAGGCCTTTCAGTACCAGCCATTTGTGAAATTGCCCAGCACGTGGATCCAACGACCTAGGACAAACTGAAAAGCACTAATTAGATATTAGTTTAAATTTCATTTGTACTGTGGGTATCCTAGTTCACAATCCACCTGAGTAGGTTCTACCATCTAAAGTAGAATGCTATGGGGGAAGAGAGACAACACTACAGACTTGATTTTAGCTCAGGCATACCATAGACAGTGAGCTGGACTTTCCGCGTAGCATAACCAGCAGCGTTGGTCGCAGTACATACGTATTCCCCAGTCTCTTCATCCCCTGGTGAAATCACATACAGACTTCCATCAGACCCTGCAGAAAACACATTGCTGGGAAGAATTACTTCTCCTTTCTGTGGAAAGAAAAAAAAAAAGGTCTATATAGATTTTCTAAAATAAACCAAATTACAGGAATTTAATTCAACAAAACCTAAAGCTTACAGTGATAAAATCTTATGAAAAAAATGAAAACTATTAAAGGAATATAAAACAATGTTAGTGCCTGTAGCATCTCCCCTAGTGCCTGATGACATTGTCTTCACAGAAACGTCATCAGAGCTGTAACATACCCCAAAGGACTGTTATTACAGGAAATTATGCTGCTAAAGTGGGGGGGGGGGAGGGCAAAGCCTGACTTTCAGATAAACTCCCAAAATAGTCAAGGTCCTCCTTAGCAGACCTCTCATCAATGACCTGACTGAACAGTGACAGAAGGTTAACCCCAGAATGCCATTATTAGACCCTTTCCTTAGAGGACAAAGTCTTCTTAACGTAAGGCACCAACACAAAAGCAAATTTTCAATCTGTGGCAGGTTGCCTAATCTCAAATTATCAACTCACAGCAGG